>NC_051183.1:126149345-126216464 GCF_013339695.2 Rhipicephalus sanguineus | reverse complement strand
CCTATTATTGGTATGGCGCGACGCGACTGTATGATCAACACTAATGACAGGTGGTGACATGACAAGCATGACGTGCATTTCATTTACAGCATGATTTAATGCCATGCTCATGGAGCGCTCACGGCCGTTTCTTAGCTTGATATACACCTGAAACTGGTATGGAGTGACGTGAATGTATGGCGAACATAAATGACGGGTGGTAACATGATATTCATGACATGCATTTCATGTACAGCATGATTTACATGCCATGCTCATGGTGCGCTCGCGGCAGGTTCGCTAGGTTGGTATATCCCAAAATTGGTGTTGCGTGATGTGACTGTGCGATGAACGTAAATTACAGGCGATAACATGGAAATCATGACATGCATGTCGTGTAGGGCATTTCTTACAAGCCACGCTCACGCTCTGCTTGCGACCGTTTCGCTAGCTTGACATGCACGTATATAGTATTGCGTGACGCGACTTTATTATGAACCCTAATGGCAAGTGGTGACATGACAGTCTGACTTACAGTTCATTTACAGCATGATTTACATGCCACGCTAATGTTTAACTGACGGCCGTTTCTCTATCTTTACACCAAAGCTGGTATTGCATGACGTGACTATGACGAACGTAAATGACAGGTCTAAACACGCAAATCTTAACATGCATGTCATATACGGCATGAATTACATGACACTGTCTTGGTACGCTTCCAGCCGTTTTGTTAATTGGACGTACGCCAAAACTGGTGACATGTCATGAGCGCGTGACGAACATGATATGTCATGTATTGTATATACCAGAATATACGTTCATTACATTAAGGATTGCACATGCATGCATGCATGACAAACATATGATACATATATAGTGAAATAGATGTCATGACATGAATGACTTCATTTGCCTTAAAGACAAACAAGGCGCTGTATGCAGCTCTTTGGTGGCTGCTTCGCATTAATTAAACGATTCCAACAGCGCGTGGAATCTGCCAGATTTTTGAATTGTGAAACATTTCCGAGAGGGCAACTAATAAGCGAATAGGTAAACGGAGACGGGGAAGAACGCTTTGTAAATGATATGTAAATGAAATGGATACCGTTTTTCGGAAGTGATTTCCATTTAGCAAGTGTCACACCTTTATTGATTGATGCAAATGAATCGGTAAGGTGAACTGATCATGAGCAGTTTTATCGTATGACAAAAAAACACAATCATCAGATACATGCGGATTTTAACAGGAATATTACTTGGCAGATCATTAATGAAAATCGGAAGGAGGAGTGGGCCTATTGTTGAACCTTGAGGGACGCCACACGTTACAGTGCAAGTGAAGGAATGAGAACACTGAAGAGTACGTACTGAGACCTATGGGATAGGAAAGAAGAAATTCCAGTTTACTAAGGCTCCGTTTTTAGGAATAAGGAATGAGCTTTTGCAGCAGCTGCAATGTGACACAGAGTCAAAATCTTTGGAAAAAATCTGTGAATATTGTGTCCATTGATCACCAGCATCAAGGACCTGGATGATGTCATGGGTGAATTCACTGAGCTGGGTTATGGTGGCTAAACCCGCGTCGAAAACCATGCTCGGCATCAGATAAACATTATTGCAATCTAAAAATTCCATGTTATGATTTGCTTGAAGATTATGTGTTCGAGTATTTTACAAGAATGGGATGTGATAGAGATGGGTCTGTAGTTCAATAAGGACTGCTTTTTTGCGGATTTGAATAACTGAAGAATTTTAGCCTATTTCCGTGCTGTAGGGACAGGAGACGCCGAGAGAGGTTTCTGAAAGATAATATTTAAATACCGACCAGTCCATAAGGAGTATCTAATGAGGAATGCATTGTCTATATTGATCAAGACTACCTTCTTCGTCGGATCGAGTTTTATAATGTGATTCTGCGCACTCTTGGTTTGAAACAATATCGTCGATGGAACTACCAGTATACCCTATAAAAGGTGGAATAACGGAGTTATCAAGTGTAAAAACAGATTGAAAATAATCATTAAATGCATTTGCAATCAGAGCAGTATCACCTGTAACTGCGTCATTTATTTCAAATGTATCAGTGGTAGATTCCATTGGTAGGACAGACCTCCAAAATTTACGTGCATTATTTGTAAGCAAACCCGGAAGTGTACCTGGAAAGTGAAAATCACGAGCAGCGTTAGTTTTGCTTCGCAGTTCCTCCTTTAGAGCAATGAAATGGGCAGCAACAACAGCATGACCAGTGCGTTTAGCACGCCGCAAACGCCGAAGTCGTCGCGACAGGTGCAGCATTTCCCGTGTGATCCAAGGCAGCTCTGAATTCGTCTTCTTTGCTTTTAACGGCACAAAACGCATGATGCACATTGAAACAAGATCACTGAAAAATTTTGTTACCTAATCAACACCTTCAGAAATACTAATCGCTTCAAACTGTCTGAAAGAAGTGCCAGGTGTATCAATAATACCAATATCATCAGCATGGCTCATATTGAGGAAAGCACAATAAATGTATCCGGTTTCCGGGTACAGGACGAGAAATAGATGCAAAAACCGCCTTATGATCCGACATACCAATAAAGATAGAGAAAGAGAGAAAGTCTAGGGTAAAAGCTTTTTCCGCGAGGTAAGATCCTAACACGCGTACACACCATTCAAAGTCGAGCGTCTTAACCATCTGGCTATACAGGCAAGCTAGCAGAGCACAGCATAACCTTGTATGGTTTAGTGTAGCAAGGGGAGGGGAAAATGAAGTGAGGGAGAGGAGGACAGATGTGAGAGTGAGGAGAGAGAGAGAGAGTAAAACATATCTCAAAAAGGAAAAAGCTTAGAAACAGAGTGAACGAAAGGCACAAAGAAAAAGATAGAGAGAAAGAGAGAGAAAGACACAGATAGCGAGAGAAAGAAATATAAAGAGGAAGTGAGAAATGCTGAGATAGGAGGAAGGATTGGAAGATAGTGAAAGAAAGATAGAAAAACAGAGAAAGACACTGAAGGAGACAAAGAAATAGGGAGGTGAGGGTGAGGAGGTGGGGAAGGCCACTAGCTCCGCTGCTACATCAGCCTTCGCAGCACCAGTGCGGAGCCGCCCTACTTATTTTATGTGCAAAGCAGTTTGCTGCGTATTGCAAGTACGCTTTTAGGCTAATAAAACAAGCTCGCTTGCGAAATCTTTCTTGTTAATCTTCTTTTTCTCTCTCACACGCCTTTAGTGAGCTGCAAAGGCGCAATAAAATCGCGTGGTTATGAAAAGCGTATACAATTAGAGCAGTAATTAAAAAGAAAAGACCATTAGCGCCACGTGGCGCGAGTGCGCGACGTCGCTGGTGCTTCCGGTTGTGACTTAATACTTAACTTTTTTATTCTGCATGATTTTAGGTATCCGCACGTTATTTAGGTGACAACGGGCCGCCGGGTTGGCAACGGGCCGCCAAGTGCACGAAGCACGGGCTTAAGTTTCGGTACCAGTTTACATATAGATACCTTGATGGACTGCAAAGTAAGCTTCGACGCGCATAGGTTCGTTGCGTTGCAGGATGTTCCTTTGCGCGTCGCAGTTACTTTCGATTCGGAAAATCAGCGCTGTACTTAAAGTCAGATCAACCTAGCACTGTATGTGCTTCGGTTCTAAAGCAACTTAAGACACGAACAGGTGTGTGCTTCCTCGCTTTTCGTCGTGTATTCTCCGATGCACTAATAAATACGTATAAGTGACCCAAAAAATAAGTGGCACCTGCCGGTTCACCGCAGTGAACGCCGCCATGGAAAGCAACATTCTGTTACACTTTCCTTATATTAATTGACTAGAAATATTCTTTTTTTAATGTATGGTAAGGTCGCCACTCTTATTCTCATTGTGGATGTTTGATTGAGGCTAAGGCAAGCAAAGTGCGTGCTAATTAGTCTCTTTGGCTGAAAGAAAAAGCAAAACAGCATAATAAATACAGAGAGTAATAATTAATCACAAATGGTAAAAACTGCATTCTTCAAACAATTTAAGGCGTCGATGTGCATTTATCATTCTCGCTTTTATTCTGTAAAACAGCCCTTGCCAGACACAGGAATATCGAGATTTATTTTATTGGTCTGCATTTAATTGCCTGATTTGCCGCATTTCGGCCGCATGCTTGTTGCTGTTGGAGTAGAGTGTAACAATGACGGATGATCGAGTATCGAATTTTTTTCCTACCACACGGCCTTCACGTTTGTGAAGTTCTTCATGCTGTTTATGATATTGCACAGGCAGTTGAGCACCTTTTGTTGTTCCTCAGCTTCTCGGCGTGACCACTTTTTCCTTGGGCCTTCACGTGCAGTTGTCTCCCGACGAGGGGTGTACGCCGGGCAGTCTGGTAAAACGCCTGGTATGGCGCCAGGTATACCCTTTTCAGCTTCATGGTCTCCTCGATCGGACTCCCTGGGCTTGTCACATACCTGAAAGAAAAACAGCCCCCGTGTAATATAATGACATAAAACAAAGGGGAACAAATTGATCAGTGCGAAGAACTTCGCTAATATCCAGAAAATAAACGTGGGTCACAGGATAGTGGAAGAGATCAAATCATGCATGATACGAGAAACCGGAGCCGGGCAGCAATGTCGACAGGCGGAAGCGGGAGGAAATGGTTTTAACGTCTTTCAAAGAACTGTGTATCTTTCAGCATCTTTCAGAGAACTGTGCAGTCATGAATTTACACAGAATGGTAATAAGTCGTTATTGCATTTTAGGAATTTTATCTTATTATTGATAAGCAGCATTTTCTCCTTGAGAAAATTTGCCAGTGCTGCGGGGCGATCATCATCACAAGCGCCGGTAATCGCATTTTCATCTCCGTGCAGCGTCCCTCGCAAAGATGACACTCTGAGGTAAACCTCCTGGCCCTACGAAGCCGTCTCCTTTTTCAGAAAACGCTACCAGCGTCTAAATAGACGGCCAATAGACTAAACATCGAATAGACGTAAAAAATTATATGCGCGATATATATCCACAGAGCAAATTACGTACCAGCGTCCTTCGTTGGCATGAAGTTCCCCTGAGACGGTTTTCGTCCATGCGAACCTTGGTCCGATCTTAGGAAACCTCAACACACGGCACGTAATAATGATAATAACTGTGGGGTTTAACGTCCCAAAACCACGATATGATTATGAGAGACGCCGTAGTGGAAGGCTCCGGAGGCTTTTACCACCTGGAGTTCTTTAACGTGCATCTAAATCTAAGTACACGGACCTCAAGCATTTTCGCCTCCCCCGGAAATGTGGCCGCCGCGGCCGGGATTCGATCCTACGACCTTCGGGTCAGCAGTCGAGTACCTTGACCACTAGACCATCGTGTCGAGTCACACGACGTAGGCTCTCAGGGTAGTTGAATCTGCTGTTAGGCATGGATGAGCATTAAGACATCCTAAAGCGTTTCTTGCTGGCAAATTGTTACCTAACCAGGGGGTTGAACGGAGGCAAAGCACAAAAATCACGGTTGAACGGCTCGCTCACAACATGCGTGCCCATCCAAGGCAAACTGATCCGCTTTTCTGCAGGTGCGTTCCGCACAGCCGCGTGGCGTCTGTTTCCGCGTCGCCGCGCCTCAGACATGGTATACGTAAACTGTTAGCGAAACCTCCATAGAAGCCCGTGCGCAATTTAGTTGGCGGCTTGTTGTCACCGTACCTGACTACGTGTTGTGGGGACAACTAACAGCAGGCAAAAAAAAATAATAAAATATGGCGTAAGAACCGGGAGCGGTAGCGACGTCGCTAATTCGCGCTACATGGCGTGAAATTGGAAAGGTTTTTGAATTGCTGATCTTTTACATGGTTTGGTTCACTGCGCGATTTTATTGCGTCTTTCCAACTCAAATGAAAAACATGGCTCCAACATGGAAATGAACGTAAGCCTTCCGTGTGGAAAGCAGGTGTCCTACCATGGAGACACGCCAATCTATCAAAGAGGTCCTTAAACAAAAAAAAAAGCTCCGTGGAGGTATTATGTAATTCAAGGAGTCGCGTTCATAGCTGTTTCGCCTATAAACTAGGTTTCAGCGCGAGGTTCTGTCTCTGGAGTTTGGACGTCCGTGTCGTGTCTGTGACTCTCTGTGTTTCAACTCGAACCTCTCCGCGCTGAGAATTGACGTAGAAACAACCTAGAAAGAACCAGATTAGTCTCCAGAATGCTCCGGTTTCGCTGTTTCAAGCCTTGCGCGGCTTAGTGCGAGCGTCCCCTGATTTTTTTTTTTTTTGGCTGAGTAACGATTATTCTTTGATATTTGTGTTTTTGACCTTGGTCCGTTACTATGACTTACTCACGTTGTGGACGCTCTTTCTGGCGAAAAGAAGCGTCCATGTTAACGAGACGCGACTGCACCAAGCAGAGTCAGGAAAGAATGCGCGGAATTCGTTTGCCCTTATTGCCCCGCTGAGTTCAAACGATTGCATTCCATGAAACTTAACACGGCAACGTCGTCTGCTTACGTGTATTACTTACTTTACTCTGTGTGTGTGTGTGTGTGTGTGTGTGTGTGTGTGTGTGTGTGTGTGTGTGTGTGTGTGTGTGTGGTGTGTGTGTGTGTGTGTGTGTGCGTGCGTGCGTGCGTGCGTGCATGTGTGTGTGTGTGTGTGTGTGTGTGTGTGTGTGTGTGTGGCGGCGGCGGCGGCGGCGGCGGCGGCGGCGGCGGCGGCGGCTGGAGGCATCAGACTTGTGGCTTGCTAGGTTGTCGCTCCTGTTCAGAGTGAGCACCATGAAAAACGGTATCTGAAAAGCAGAACGTGATATTATCATGAGAAAATGAAATTGCAGTAAAGGTTTGCAAAACCTACAAAATAAATCGTTCACATAGACACAATAAAGGCTCACAACAAAACAATAAATGCAAACACGTATGGTAAGGAACCAAGTAAGGTAAGGAACCAAGTGCACTACGCAGTCGCTCCCTTGTTCGGCTGTGCTAGCCTCAGTGTTAACGCATTGGCAAGAAAGGAACACTACGACTTTGCATGTTCCCTGCGTCAGTGAAGAAACCGGGCTCTCCGTGACATGAGAAATCTGGTTCGTTCTTGCGAGACGCGAAGTTTTCGTGAAAATACGTGGCAGCTCGCGCTTCCAATGCTAGCGCCCTGAGCGTACACATACTAACAGCTTCGTGAGGTTTTCTGTAGCCACGTATGTTAGTTAAATGTTATCGTCTGACATATTCAGTTGAAGCTCGCCCTGTTTTACTTGCATATAGTATTGGTCAGTGTTTCTTGTAGTGCATGAGTCCCATATAACACTGTACGCGGGAGGTCGCGCGGGCTCACGATGTGCTCTTGTATAAGTGGACGATGTCAAGTTGGCGATACATTAAAAAAAGCCACAGTTTCGCCGCAACGGCAAAGCAATGATTGCGATAGCAATAAATTGTAATGTAACGCGAAGAATGGAAAGCAGCTCGAAATTGCCAGCGCGTCGCTCGAGCCCAAAGGACGCACAAAAAGAACGCACACAGGACGAGTGCGAACTAATGCGGCACAGCTCGACACTTGAAGCGCACTGCTCAAACATAAAGCAGGACGCACGAAACGAACGGACAGGTACACACAAGACGAGCGCGAACTAATTCTCACAGTTGTTACTTATTTCTGTTTGAACAGCGCGCTCCTTCCGCAAACGCGGCCGCTGCAGCGAGCGAAGCGAAGCACCCCACCGCGCCCGCCCCTTCTTTCCTCGAGATAAGCGCACGAAAGCGACCACGCCCTGTAAACAAAGAGCAACGGCGTTCGCAGGAGCGGGGCGACGAACTTTAAAGCGAGCCACACGCGCGCACGTCGCGCCATCTATGTGGCCACGAAGAAAGCATGCTGAATTACATAGTGTATATAAATGGCTCGCCGTTAGCAGGCTGAAAGACGGTGCTGTCGTGGCCTAACGTCTAACGCGGCGGGCTGCAAAGCGAGAGGTCGCCCATTCGATTCCGCGCGTCAGAAAGAATTGCTGAATTATTTTTCTTTGTGGCTTTTCTATATATATACATACTTATACATATACGGTGAAGGACGGCGACAGGGACGGACATTTTCCAGCCGAGACTGTCCATAGAATTGCTATCGCAATAATAGGGCCTCTACCCTTTGTTAGCAAAGCGCTGTTACGAATCGTGCGAGCGACGTTTCAATCATTCGAGGACGCGTCTGCTCGATGCCTTTCGTGGAGCGAACGCTTTCCACGCCGTCCTTCGCCAGTGTGTTAGGTTTCATAGCCACCGCTGCGCCGCTTGTTTTTGTACGTTTGTTGATAGGTGGCAGCACACTGCAAGCGATTTGCTTGTTGACCGGTCTGAGAGCAAAATGTTCTCTGCGCCCAGACGTCTGTCTAACTGAAAAACGTGGTGACGCGGAGTGGTCGAAGTCGTTCGGCGGAGGAAATTCTTCAGATTGCTTTCAGCAGTGATGTTGAAAGAAACCATCTAGACGACGAACATTTTTCACTGGACGTAGAAGACTGTGAAAACACCGAGAGTGACAGCGACGATCAACGATCACTGCTAACGCACGAGGAGCGAGTTGCACTTCACGTCCCCTCGTGCGTTAATGATCTTTCACGCTCGTAAGCCACTTTGATTGTATTTAACGTATCATATCCTTGAGCGAGATCACAATAAAAGCATAGTTCATCTTGTGCATTGCATGTATTACAATTATTGTGGATATTATGGAGCGCCGCATGCTGCCAACACGCTCGAGCTCTACCAGCGAAGCGAAATGGTTAGAGCGATGGAACGTGCAGTCACGGCCACAATCCACGCCTCTCGGCTAACTTCTTCGACGTTGCGAAAAGCTTACGTGTGCATTCTTTTCGATATTCATGTTTCGATCGTGCTGATCGAACCTGCAACATGCAAGTGAATTGAATTGCACACGGCTAGAGTCTCAGCATGGCTGTGACACAAGCGCTACGGAATGATGGGATGTTAAATGCTCGTGTTCCGTAAAAGATATAACTCCGCGTTCCCGACTGCCCAAGTAATGACGAAGGCTATTAGGTTTGCAAACCATCACCACGTTAAAACGTGTGGTCCCGTGCAGCAGCAATGGGGCTACTCGCTAGCGGCCTACTACTGCCGCAAATCCGTCAGGCAGGCTCGGTACGTACTACCTCGGAGTGCCGTTAAGCTCATACGTCAATTTTAGTTCATGCAGTTTTATGTAGCACGCACAGTAATCCGCAAAGCATCGTTATGCACGGTAAAGGAGCTGAACTATGACCTTTCACACCGCAGCAAATAATTAGGTGGAGAGTACTTAGCACTTTCCATGGTTTGGGAAAGTATTTTAGTCTCATATCCATTTCAGCGCAGCTCATGGCTTCATCCGGTGAAAGTGGCACAGGCCGTACGTCCGCACGTCCTATCTGTTCCCATGCTAACAAACGGGTTGACCCTCCTCCTGGCGCCATCTTGAAAAGCACGGCGTGCCACCTATAGTTCGTGGGCATTGCGAATAGACGAGGAGGCTGAAACGACTGAGGGATGAGAGAGGAGAGCGGCGCGCCACCCCGGTGCGCAACCCATCTCCGTCGGCGAGCAAGGTGCCACAAACTGCGCCAAAGGCAAGCGCGCGATATGTATGGCGTATACGGCGGCTCTTTCATGACGGAAGCCAATCGAAACGCGCTTCAGGAGCGTCCAGTGACTGCTTTCCGAAATGCGAACTGCTTTTTCTCCTGCCCGTACCTTCCAAAGGATCAAATGGACGCCCAAAGAGAGTCGCGGTTCCATGACCCTCTTTTTGACTTTTGTTTTTTTCTTAAGAGTGTACTATATTTGTTTTTCCTTCAACGCTATTTTGCGCTTCCGTTTCGTTTTCTTCAGAAGGCAGACGCCAATCGAACAGCAATTGTGGTCGCGAAAACAGTTGACGATTGACGAGAACTACTGTACTCAGGAGGCTTAGAAATAAATTGTTTTAAGCTCCTTGCATGTACTCTCCTACTACGGCAGAGCACCTAAATTAAAGATCGTGTTTATCCGTCAGCAGAGCTTACTCATTTTCGTATTATCAGGCCGCGTGTTAAGACGAAAAGGTCAACGAGTGAGAATACCATTTGTACTCTACTATGGGAGAGCAGTATGCCGTCCCTTTCCAGCGTTAGACAGAACGACTGGGGCTCTACTGCTATTGGAGCTGAATGAATTGGCACCGCAAGCATACTTTATATAAAAGTGCCTCCATTGATGCCCAGGTTTAAAACGGAACACCAGTTGTCCTATCGGATTGTGAATATTCACGGCAAACAGACAATGTCTCATTGCGGTTACTTCTTTTTTAGATGCGAAGTATCTTAAGGCGGAGCTCAATCCGGTGCTGGTGGTGGTGGTGGTGGTGTGCGGCGTGACCACCCCTACTGCGCATGCGCATACATTCTCCACACACCTCCTCTCCACTCACCCTCTCCCCTACCCTCTCCACTTTCCCTTTCCCCTTCCCCTCTACCTCTCCCATACCCCTCTCCCCTTTCCACTCTTCCTCTGAAACGCGGGCTAGACATGCCGAAATTCTCTCCTGCGCAACGCCGCGATAAGCTCGAGCGCATGCGCGTCCCCTCCTCTTCTCTCTCCTCTCCTACGCTGCCCCCCTCTCGCCCGCCTGTCGACCGCGTTCCCCGCTCGCCCTGTGAGAATTAACGGCCAGGCTAGATGGAAGATACGACGCGCGTAGCGTCCCTCTTTGCGTTCCACGACGCGAGGTCGGTAGCATGCCCAACGAACGCCAACGGAACGCGATCGTGCAAGTGCTCCGGCTTCGCATCACCTCATGGTCCGCTTTAGCGGGAGATGGTTTAATTTTTTTGTATTGTCTATTATGCTAACGTTTACGAATGCAGTGCATAATAATATAGATCATCACTATCTTATGAAATCTCGCTGCCTATCGGAATGGAATGGATAAATAACCGGGTACAAAAGAGAAGCTCACAGGATCCCTTGAACTTTCGCTTACGACGACTATCGAATATTCGACGCTTCCGGCCATGTTATCGATGGATTGTATCCTTACAGGTGCCAAACATGTGCAACAATTTGTAGCTTGGTAAAGAGGTTGCGGTGTGTATTATTTACCACGATGTGTTGCTGTCATTGTTGAATTGCAGTGTTCTGGAGTCGTCGCTGTGAATCGCTACCTCGCCGCGCAGTTGGCGAAAAGTGATGTGAATAGGAGTGATGTGAGAGTGAATAGAAATGAAAGGAGGATGGGAGAGAGCAAGGATAGCATAGCCATGTATGTTTTCACACAGACAAAACCATGTATAGCATAGCGATGTATAGTACGGTATATTAAGGGTGCGAGAAAGGGAAGTGAGGGTGAGGAGGCGTGAAAGGAGGAGGGGAGCGGGTAAAACATAGCACAGCCAGCATAGCATAGCAAAGCCATGTGTTGTACACTGTAGCAAGAAAGGGGAAAAGGAGTGAGGGCAAGGAGGAGGGGAGGGGCGAGGGGGAGGGTAGACTAGAGAATGGCCGTGCATAGTACAATAGAGCAATGGTTATAGAATAGGAAATGAGGGTGAGGGGGTGAGATGTGAGGATGAGAAGGAACGAAAGGAGCTGGTGAGGGTGGCATAGCATAGTCATGTGTACTACTCTGGGTGAGAAAGGCAAGTGAAGGTGCGCCGCAGTGATGAGAAGGTGAGAAAGAGGGAAAGGAGGAAGGGGAGGGCAAAGTATCGCATATCCGCTTAAAGTACCGCATAGGAAGAGGGTGGAAAAGATAACTGAGTGTGAGGATAAAAGATGTGAGGGTGAGGTGGGGGAAAAGCGAAGGACCCCCTGTATCACAAATGAATGTTTCGTTCCCGCCATGAACGCCGCGCAGGCTGCACGTATGGAACGCCAGCGCGTGCTTGCCCGTGAACGCGAGTGTCGCTGAAGTGCACGCGAATCACTGCTCCACCCTTCCTACAGCTTTCACATTGAGTGTAACGGCATACATTTTTTAGGTGTGAAGCACCTTATGCGCTCGGGCTGTAGGCGTCTCCTGTCGTCGTAACCCGTCACGGTGTCGCCTGTCATTACCCGTCACCGTAAAGCATGTGAGAAATAAGACGGCGCTTTCGATCAGGAAAAGCATGGGAGAACGCACTCGCCCGCGCGATACAACGCCACCTGCACTTCTCCGAGTGGCAAATAAGACGGCGCGTTCGCTCAGGAATAGCTCTGTTTCTGCGATGGACGCTGCCTGGGATGGGCTCTTGACGCGGTTTGCGACGTTGGCTGTCGCAGTGAGAGGGCACAATCACTTCATTGCAATTTACGTGTTCCTAGGGAAACACCGGTGTTTCGCACCTCCACAGGTTTCAGCGGAACGCACTTTCAGCAAAGGCACACACGCCGTGGGAAGCTGCTGACCTCACTCGCCATCTGACTCATGTGAGAACACATATCTAAGTGCCATTGTGAACTAACACATAGGCATATTTTTTCAGCGCCTTGTATTTTTTTTTCAATGCAGTTTTGCGGTGCATGTATCGATAGAACTGGAAGCCTCTACACAGGCACGTCTGTACACTGGCACTACAGGTCAGTACACTGCAGTGCTGGCATATCGTTGCTCGCTCGAGAAAATTATTTAATAATCAACAAAGTACGTACCTATGTATCGAACTTGATTGCAATCACAATGAAACGTATGTGTCCATTTCGGCCACTAGAAAGAGCTAGAAACGACTCGTTATTCGTTAGTAACAGCGGGCGAATTGTACCTGCTCTTCGACCCATCTCACATTTTTCGAAGTAGGGATGTTAACTTTTAAAGAAACTTGGGGCTCAGCGGCGTGGCCAGAAGTGATTTCGTGTGGGTATGGATGAGTGTGAGACTTCAACCTATCTTAACGTATGTTCACTCATATGTTCATCGTTGGACGTAGAAAACTAACACACAACTAAAAATGTCGCGCATGTACACATGCAAAAATTGAAAATATCGTAGGTGGGAGGCGGCGCGGTTTTTGATGTGGCGTAGTTAAGACAGACGGGATCTTGGTTTTGAAATAAAACTTGCGTCTTTATTAACCACAAACAGACATCTGGCGCCAAGAAATGACATGCTGATCATTACAACAGCGCTAACACTGGCGTATCCAGATTGGGGAAAGGTTGAACCCCCCCCCTCCCTTTTTGAAGCACAAGTCATTCATTCCACTTTCTGACGGAGTCTTCTGGTGTGTTTAGGCAAAAATGCTAATGCTTGGAATACTAGATACACAACTTAGAATGAAGAGGCCGTGTACAGCTGTCCATGAATAAACAGCTGTACTTAGAGATATGTGTTGAGGTTTGCCTGTTTGACAATAAAAACGACGTGAACCTCTTGAGCAGACCAGAAAAAATGCCTATTGTGTTTAAGGAAAACGAAGGCAAAGAGTTGGATATGGGAGAGAAGTGGACCGCTGTCCCAGCGCATTGGGGTTTCACCACGTCATCCGTATAGAACGAAATGAGAAGGATGAAGTGTGCTGCCTATTTTCTTATGAACGATCTGCGTGAAGCTGTCTTTGCGGACAATAGATGGCGGACGTGCAATGCTCCCCTGAAGTATGGTTATGAAAAAATGTAAATGATTTAGAATACTTTGATCTGTTGGTTTAGAAAAATTGAAATTATTTATGGTCGTGCATAATGTACTCTGAGAGAGCTGTAATTTTCTAGCTGCTGAAATAAGTGATGTGCTTTCGGACAAAACACGTACGCTTGCAGTAGATTAACATACCTGAACCACGTGAATGCGGTACAGCAGCGGTAAAAACAAATGTTTGAGGAGAGCACTTTCTACGCAGATAGTTAAAGACAAGGTAGTTGAACAACAACGTTGCAAAGAACGCTGCCGTCTTAAATATTCAATAAATAAAACGCTACGCCCACACGTCCCTTATATTACTCCCAGAAGAGAAGCAGCGTGAATTTTTTAGTAACACGAGCACGCAGTGACACTAATGCTTCTCTCCCATGCATTTTCGGTCTGCCACTTCCGGTTTTTCCGTATATTCAGAAAATTTGTTTTAAACAATAGATCTGGTTAGCAATCGATTGTTATGCTGCAAGTTGAGTTGTATTGGGTACATATGGTATCGAAGTATACTGAAAATAAAGCCCAATTATCTGTCAGGATAATTCGTGAAAATAGTTCACTGAGTGCATGGAAAGAGCACATGCTTTCCTCGTCAGCAGTGGCTTCGTCACGACACCTGGCGGAGCAGATCTCAAGCACGCCGCCCTTCAACGTGGCCTCTGAGATACGCTCCCGCAGTGCAAAAAAAGAGCAAAGTTAAGTAAAAAAATACAGAAGGGCACACAAACGCTTAGGTGCGAGTGCCAAGTCAAGAATAAAGATCGTCTCCATTTCTTTTTTTGTTTTTGCTAAGCGTCTTCTCGTGGAGACTGACAGTGCTATTGCATATGGCGCTTGGCGCTATAACTGCACTTTCGTTGTTGCAGTTATAGGAGCAACAGCACGGCATAGCGCCCACACAAAGCACAGAAAACGAAGCGGGCGCAACGTTCGCTACGCGGAGCCCCGGCGTAAAATGGCGCTAGCGATAAAGAAAACTACCAGAAAACGCAAGATCAACGCGTCTATAAGGGCAACGGCGAAGGAGACCAGTCGTCGGCGCGGAAAAAGCGGCGGAGAACGGGAGGACGCGAAAGGGGCGAGAAGGGAGAGAGGAGGACGCGCGCGCGGCGGCGAGTACAATGAATGGCGGTATTTTAAATTAGCGACATATGTGCATAAAAGTGCGCCTCCTCTCTTTTCTTCCTCCTCCGCCCTCTCCAAGGCTGACGCCGCGTCGCCATTGGACAACTGTCCTCACGTGGGACCGCTCGGAGCATTCGTTTGTTTACACTCGCTCGCGACTGCCATCTTTGCTCTCGAAGAGCGGGCTCGCTGGTTCTCAGCGCATGTTTCCCCTTCTCTCTCCTCTCCTACGCTGCCCCCCTCTCGCCCGCCTGTCGACCGCGTTCCCCGCTCGCCCTGTGAGAATTAACGGCCAGGCTAGATGGAAGATACGACGCGCGTAGCGTCCCTCTTCGCGTTCCACGACGCGAGGTCGGTAGCATGCCCAACGAACGCCAACGGAACGCGATCGTGCAAGTGCTCCGGCTTCGCATCGCCTCATGGGCCCCTTTAGCGGGAGATGGTGTAATTTTTTGGATACGCACTTTCCATTCGCGTGCGTTGTGCTGTGAGATACCTTGCACACAAGATCGACGTCACGGTTGGTTGCCATGGGTTTCTGCTGCGCTTTCGGACGCCGAAACAAATCAACTGAAGGCAAAAAGCTGTTCATGATAACGTCCGGGAAGCGCAACGAGTTGCGAAGGAAGGCTTGTTACACCGCATCGGAAGATAGAACTTTCGGCCGACGTTTTCGACGCGACTAGGCGAGGTAAGTTGCTATCCTCTCACTATTAGTACTCGTCGATGTTCGCGCAAATCGCTGCGATCTATAGCGCCGTAGACTCGTCTGACTTAATTGTGCAGTACGTTGCTATTCCTCACACGTTTTATTGCTGCTTCTGCGGGGTCTGTACTAAGTGTTCTTTTTTTTTCAAGAATATGTGGTTACGTTTTCAACTGGACGTGATGCGCCTACTGGTTTAAGTTTGCGGTATTTGTTTGTACGCCTAGCATGGCACGCCGGCTACGGAGGCACGCCGATTGACGATCAAAAATGTGATTGCGAAACTTCAGAGATTCGGCGCAGTTCTTTTGAAGAAACAAAGCTGCAGTGTGAAAGCTCACGTTAGGAGTGGTACTCTCTTGTTTTTGTTGCGTGCTCGGTTGTTTTTCCTGGAGCAAATAGCTTGCTCTGGCTCTTTTACGTCGACAGTTCCGCCGGTGGACTTGTACAGGGGTCAGGGCCTCAGTCAGGCGCATGCTCGCGCCTTTATCCCCCACCCCTTTGGTTTTCTGTAAGAAAACTATCAAACGTGTGAATAAAAAAAATAGAAGGTAGGTATGCAAAGCGTGCGTGCGTACACCTCATGTGCGTGCGTGCGTAACCTCACGTACACGTGTTATTTAACGCGAAGGTTTACGTGCCATTTCTTGTGGAGATTTATATCCGCGAGTGGCTTTCCGCCGCGGTGGAGCAGAGGTTATGCTGCTCGGCTGCTGACCCGAAAGTCGCGACCGACCGCGGCGGCCACATTTCGATGGAGGCGAATAGCTTCAGATAGGCGAATACTACATCAGATGGTCAAAATTTCCAGAGCCCTCCACTTACGGCGTCTCTCATATTCATATCGTGGTATTGGAACGTAAAACCCCAGATGATATTATTATCCGCGAGTGGAGCTCTCGCGAAGGAAACGTTTACGGTGGCAGGCTAGTTTATTCGTTCGCTTGCTCGTTCACTGAGCAGCGAGTATAGTTCGTTTTTCAAGTACGTCTACGAGCCGCACTTGCGCACTATGGTTGGTGCGTCTAATCTCTTAACGCATAAACCAACGCTGTCTAAATGTATCGACTGGAAATGATGTACGCCTTCTGGCGCATTCTTCTTTCAATGAAGCTTCGAGCTGCTGCTTGCGCTGACAGTCATTTTCTAAATAAATAATAGTCGCCACTCTTTAACTACCATAATACCGCCCACACCCGTTGCCCATGTGTTTCTTGCACTCTAACAACTGTCCGCACCCTTTGTGGAGTCTTCTTGCCCCTCACCAAACCCCGTCCTCTGGCTAGTTTGCGCTTCCTTTCTTGAAAACTCGGCGCTCGCCACTTTCCTATCAAGGATGCTTTTTAATAACACGCACATCACTCGTGACCTGGAAATACGGCGCGCCCGGCGATAATGCAAGGAAAGACACGCGAGATTGGTGGTTATTGTTTCGGGACAGGAATACGCCCCATAGCACGCCATTTTTGTGAGACTGCTAAACAGTAACAGGAAATCGCGAGCGCAGAGATTTGGTGAAAAAGAAAAAAAAAAACATGTCAGCCAGATGCTGGATATTGTTTTGTGGGAAAGAGATGCTTCAAATACGCCTTTTTTGTATTGCAGTGTACAGTGCTACATAATACAGGCACGTACGAGTATAGTGGCGTTATCTATACTTACCCAACCCATACTTTTGAACGGCTACATCCAGTGCGTCATTGGTATGCGCGGCGAATTCGCCTCGCGAGGACGACGCGTACAATGTATAAGTTTCAGAAGGCTTCATGTAGAGTGGGACATTAACGATCAACATCACACATGTCCTTTACAAACGTGTCCTGACATCTCCTCAACAATATATAAAAGAAAGGATACCAAGAGCTAGACGGCTAGTGCGAATGCTTAAAGCGCGCCGCCTGGCAAGCGCGCGCTCTCTTTGCGAAGCGTCGTCTGCTACGCAGGAGCAAGGTAGGTGGCGCCATGATCGAAAAGAGAGTGCGAAGGAGAGGAGAACGAGGAGGAACGCGAGCGGAGGAGGAAAGTGTCGCTACTTTACGAAGTTTCAGGGGCTTTAGTCAGGACGCCCCTCCCTCTCAACCCGACGGGACGCCGACGGTAAATTTTCGCGTTTGATGAGGTATGTAAGCTTTCCACCTCAAAAGATACAAATGCACCCATACGCCACAAGACCGCATCTAAGGCCACACGCGGCCTCGTCCCCGAATTTATGCGCACGTGGAACATGCGCCACAGCAAGAGCCAAAATATTTTAGCCGCTGTGGAGTCAAAGAATGCGTGCCGCAACATTTCATTCTATTTGTACTGTGGACAGCGGTCAATTGAGGTTATTCTCCAAGCCTTTTTACGTTTGCTAAGGTCACTTACGTACGGCTTTGAAAGAGCGCTTTTAGATGCGAAGCATTTTATGGCGGAGTTGAAACCGGTGGTATGCGGCGTTACCACCCTTACTGCGCATGCGCAAACCTTCTCCCCCTCCCCGCTTCCTCTCCCCTTCTGAAACGCGGGCTCGACATGCCGAAATGCTGCTTTGCATCGCCTCATGGTCCCCCTTTAGCGGGACATGGTGTGATTTTTAAAGACGGTAGTCTTTCTTCGGGAACCTAAACGCAGAAAGTTAGGTCTGTCTGTCTGTCTGTTTTTCTGCATGTCACCCGATTCAGCCAAGCGGGCAAAGTTTAACCACTTGATGAACACCCAGCCATCTTGAACTGGTGGCGCCGTTCATACTTGTAATTATTGTCGCTCAAAAAGCAAATGTTACGCATATCTGAGACGCAACATCATTACGTAAGTGTTAGGTGGTGTGTTTCTTTACTATAAAATACATAGACACGTAATTCTAAAGAATCTAGTGTTCCTTAGGCTGCGCTGAAAATAGTAGTGTTTTTTGGGCTGCGCTGCAAATGCGATGCTGTGAACCAGATACGGCGATTCAGCATAGAGGAGGACGACTCATATAGTACGGCCGGCCGAAGACTATCGTCTTTTGACGACATTTGACGCGAAGCACACAGATACGCGGCCAATTTTTTTTTTCATACATCTGCTACGTTGAGCCTCCAACTCTGCCTGGCGATACGTCTGTTCTTAACTGGGTATGTTCAGAACCTTCCTTTTCTTTTGCGTGTATCGGAAGAACGATGACGAGGCATTTTAGTCGCGGCATGCGGTTTTTGAGCTAATACATGTAATATCTGCTCACGAATGAACACTCAGGATAAACAGCAGCCCTGTTTATCTGGACGATATGCCATCTGAATCTGTCGTTGGTACGCCATAATACTTGGTCCTTTAAGGGGTCCCGCACCACTCTTCCAAGTAATTATCGAATGACGTCAGTATCCGAGATTTTTGCTTCACGAATCGGTTAAGAACGAGCGGAGTTACAGGGATTCGTCGCGCGCTTTAAGCGCCTTCTCTCGTCCCAACGAGCGCGCTGGAAGCTACACAGGGACGGATGGCACGGGGGCAAGGTAGGTCAGGGCGCGTGATGAAACGCGATCGCTCTCTCCTGTTATGATTCCTGTGCTTGAGTGTGGATACCATAGTTGCCTCATTGTGTAATGTTAGATGAGCGCGTTGTCGGCACCCCGTGGCAAGAAGCGCATCTGATCCAAACGGCTCCCTCAGTTAATCGGCTATTGGCCAATAGCATGCTATCTGCCGTTCTACGTCCAAGAGCAGGTGCCGGCAGTTCCGAAGAGAGTGAACACATGCCTCTATGAAAAAACGCCAGGCCTGCGCGGAAAGCGCAGCACAGTCACAGCGAAAGCTCTAAGAGCGGCATTTCTAGAGCCCGTTATAAACTATCATGTGACTACTAATACAACTACACTAGCAGCGTACCCACTACGCCACAAACGATAATTATTGTGAAGTTGGAAGCACCCACCACGACATTACTCGTCATTCTGCGGAGAAGCGAGGTACCATCTGTAAATCATTATGTGCAGTTTTTTGATGCGACGGCTGATGACGATGAAGAATTATGACTGAGCCTTTTGTAATGGGTTGGAAGCTTTAAATGACCCACTAGTTGCGTAATTCGCAGCATTGTGTGACGCCAGGTCGTTATTTCATTCTCCCACCACGCTCTATAACATACGCTAACGTGAGAAAGAGATAGAGAGAGGGAATTAACTCTATTGAGACCCTGAGGAAATGGATCATAAGAGCCTTATGGGGTTCCTTGGCAACCAATAGAAGTGCACCTGCGAGGAACCCACTACGCTATAAATCATAATTTTTGTGAAGGAAGGAAGCAGCCACTACGCAATTTTTCGTCATTCTGCGCAGAACTGTGGTACCTGCTAAACACCTGTAAGGCATTATGTGCACTTTGTTGATGCTGTGGCTAATGACGATGAAGATTATATGGCAGAGCCCTATGTAATGGGTTGGAAGCATTCAAGCACTCACTCGTTGCGCAATTCGCATTGTGTGACGCCTGGTTACAAAATTCGCATTGTGTGACACTTGTTTGCTATTTTACTCTAGTACCACGCTACATTACATATGTTAATGTGGTTCCTTCCCGACATGAAGACTGTGTAGGGTCTTTTTGCGAAGCAGTTTCAAGCGCCGGCATGGCTCTGAGGTAAGATACTGGGCTCCCACGCAGAAGGCCCAGGTTCGAACCTCGTCCCATGCTGGAAACTTTCTCTTATTTCTTTCTTTTTCTTCTTTCGAGTGATAGTGGTTAGGGACACCGGCGGCAGACAACTACGGCGCCAAAAACGGCCCTTGTTGTGATTTCATAACAGCTTTCGATGTAAAAAGAGCGTCTGAGAAAATAGCAACTTGACGCTCCGCTTCAAACATCTTTGCCACGCAGGAGTGGAACATATGGCTGCGATGTTCAAAGCAGTGGTGTTTTCCGCAGGATGTGTTCTCTCACCAATCCCGAGTTGTTGATAACCCCTTTAACGTTTGCCTTTCAAATATTAAACTTTTCTGCCACTGTTGTTTTTGATATGATCAGTAATAAGTAGTGTTACACTGTTAAACGATACGAATATGCAAGTCATGATTTCATGATGGCTGCTGTATGTAGTTCTCATTCTTGGAATATGCTGCTGATAATAAAGGTTGCGTGTGAACAACTGACCGAAATGAGTCTTCACATTGGGTTGTGATGTGCGCGCAGGAGATCCGCAATGCTCCTGTGTGATGTGAGAGAAAAGAAAGTAGACGATGACGACGTTGATGCCGGTGCTTGCGCAAGAATGCGCCAACTCTGCTAGCTTAGGAGGTGGGCGTGGAAGAAGAAACAGAGGTCGCAGACGGTGCTGGGCATTCGATGAAGTCGGGTGACTGGACGCGAGTGTCGACGCTCTGGGACGCGGTCCACGAGCTGGAGCCAAGGTCTTCACGTAGTCGCTGACGTCCTCCGACGCTTCACTTCGGCAAGACGCCACGTTTCTCGTCTTTCTTCTCAAACCATCGTCGCCCTCTTCAAGAGTTCTCGCGCTGGTCGTCTCCTCTAGCCACCCGAAGCATTCGACTCTCCGAGGGGTGAGCCCCTGTCAGCTTACTTTCTTAAGGACGCTCGCTGCTTACAAGCTGTTTTAGTTAATTCTTTCTTTGTGTGCTGTGTTTGCTTTTGTGTGTGTGCCTTTCGTTCATGTTTTTATAAAGTGTTGGTCGAAACCTGCAGGCAGCCTCGTCGGTTTGTTGGAAACTTCCACGCTCCTAACCTAAAGGTTTTAAGAACCTCACCGATATCATTACAATGGCGTCCGCGACAGGACGAGGCTGATTGTAGTGTTCAGGTACTCTAGAGAAACATGGATCTGAAGGACTTAGTAAGCGCCAGCGAGAAGTTAGGCTTAACCGGGGACGCGCTTCGAAAGTGGGTGGAGGAGGAGCAAGCGCGTGCTCTAGAGGAGCCTGCCGCTGAACGCGATGCAAGGCACGAGCAGGCCGAGCGCGAGGAGCGCGCCTTAGTTTTAGCTCACGAGAAGGCAGCGTTGGACGAGAAAATTTTGCTGCTTAGCTTGCGTCTCACAGAAGCTGAAGTGGGTTCGCGTGGACGCGTGGAACCGGCCGCGGTCCCTGATTGGCTCGTGCCCCTGCAAATGTGCCCCCGGAGCTTTATGCCTCTTTTTGACGAGAATCGAGACGACCTCGATGCGTACTTCGGGCGCTTCGAAATAGTGGCAGCAGGGCAGGATTCGCCTAAAGATAAGTAGGCAACCGCATTGAGCATGCTTCTTGTGGGCGAGGCCCTCAAAGTGTTAGGACGACTATCGCCCGCGGACTCGTTGGATCACGATAAGGCAAAGAAACCTTTGTTGCAACGATTTCGTTTTACGGCAGATGGCTACCGTGAGAAGTTCTGTTCATGCAAGCCCGATGACCTCGAAACGGGGAGCCAATTTGCTGTTCGGCTTCAGGGATACTTCGATCGATGGATCGAAATGTCTGAAATAGACAAAACTCTTGATGCTATGAGGGAATTTCTGGTAGCAGAGCAGTTTCTGAAGAACTGTGATGACAGGCTGGCGGTGTTTATAAGAGAGAGAAACTGCAAAACCTTAGCGGAGATGTCGGAAGCATGCGACCATTTCATGGAAGCTCAGCGACAACGCAATTTGTGTCAATTCGGACAGACGCCCGGAAACACGATTACTACAGACCAAAGCAGATATGACAGGGTTCCGCAAAAAGCACAGCCAGCAAAATGTTTCCTCTGCAACCGGGTAGGAAATGACGCTTCGACGTGTCGCTGCAAGGTCGGACCACCTTTTTGCAACGCTTGTCAGAAGACGGGACATGTTCCCGCTAACTGTAAGCGGAGCAAGCTCATCTGTAACGTGACATGTGTGTTGGCCGACGAACCAGGAGGTGCGCCAACACAAAGGGAATGCGTGGGACAGGAGCGAGCCAATACACAGGAGTCTCAGAACACTCAAGAGTCCTTACTTCTCGGTGTGTTAGCGACAGACCAAAGTCCTCAACGTCGAGACGGCGTAAAGCAAAGTTTTGTGCCGACAACGAAAGATTATGTCTTCGGTCGTAAGGTGAGAGTGCTGCGGAACGCTGGTAGCAATACAGTCATTGTCCAACGAAGTTTAGTACCTGACACCGCGCTAACGGGAAAGACCGGAACCGTTATCTTGGCGGACGGGACATCACTTGACCTCCCAGAGGCATGGGTCTATTTGTCGTCACCGTATTAACAGGCAAACTACTAGTGAGGTGTATGGAGCGACCCATGTACCAAGTAATTGTCGGAATCATGGGCGCCCGAGAAGCCAATGACCCGAACCCAAAAGGCAGTACGGGGCCGAAGAGCCAGCAACTTTAGTGGAGAGAGGATCAAAAGACAACAATCCTTATGCCATCAACTTGAACAGGAATTATACTTCCCGTGTATAGGCTTCGTCTACGGAGTTGACTACCATAAAAGGAGGTCTACAGGGCCAGCTTTAAAAGTCTTGGCCTTCGCACAATAAACTTGCCTCCCTTAATGGCCACAGGCGTATGAAATGCAGAAGCTCCTCGAAGAAGAGTGGCATCAGTCGCGCATTCCCAGGTGAAGCTTGCGAACATGGAGTTCCATGCTCCAGAGCCGGGCCATATAAAATCCGAGAAGAATTAGAAAACTTTTCACCTGCTAAGCAAGAGACCACCATTTTCCGTGGCCACTCCCGCTGGTCTTGCTCTAAAGATGCCGAAAGGCAACATCAACCTACACAGTGTGGTCTTTTACTGCCAGCGTTCCAGCGAGGGCCTCTTCTAACAAATGAAGACGGGAGCGAAGACTGCTTTTGTCCAACGCCTGGAGAAAAAGAAGGACATGCCGCTTGCGTGGCAGCCTGGCGCCGACAGAAACTCTATTCCGGCCTATGTAGGCATAGCCAAGGCGACTGACCGAGCCACCACAAAGCAAGAAAGAAACAAAGTTGAATGGACACATGAGAGAGATTAAGCATTTGAAGGCATCCGTCGTGCTCTCGCAACGCGTCCAATACTGAGAGTGCCAGATTTTTGCAAGACATTCGTATTGAGGTCTGATGCCTCTGATATAAGCATAGGGGCTGTGTTGATGCAAAGGCATCACGGTACTTTGTATCCCATAGCATATGCCAGCAAGCAGCTTCTCCCGCGAGAGGCGCGTTATTCTACTATTGAAAGAGAATGCTTAGCTTTGGTGTGGGCAATACAAAGGTTTCACATATACCTCTACGGCAAACATTTTATAGTGCAGACGGATCACCAACTACTTGAGTACTTGCAGAAAGCTAAATATGTGAATTCCAGAGTACTCAGATGGAGCTTATCACTGCAAGAATACGTGTTTACTGTTAATTATATAAAGGGTGGCGAAAATGTCGGGGCAGACTACATGAGCCGCCTTTAGATGGCGGGGTTGAAGTTATGTGGTGAAATGATTGGGTTTTAACGCGACAGCGTTAGAGAGCTCGTGTCGCAGAAATTCCGGTGTCGGCACCGTTGGTTGTGAGCGAAAAATTGAGAAAGAAGCAAATGAAATAAAGAATAAACTCTTCGGTCCCATTGAGGATCGAACCCGGGCCGTTCGCGTGGCAAGCAGGTGTCCTACCACAAAGCCACGATGTTACTCGCAGCTGCCTCGGAAAAAAACACTACATAAATGCCATGTAGTGGAAGGAGTCTCCTTAATGCATTTTTTTCGGCAGGTGTCACGACGAAAACGAGCCCATTCGGCGATTTGTAGGCGCATTTGGGAGGCCATCAAACTGCGTCGAAAAAGGCCGGGATAGTGCAGCCATCGCCGCTAAAAACACACACGACTTTTCAAACAGCTCTAAATATGGACAACTATGTCCATCTAGCGGAAAACATATCAAGCCAACGCCGGCTTGCGGAGGCGTTGATCAAGCAAACAGCAAACTCTAGATATTGTGCTGCTATCTGTGAGGCATTGTGCGACTCTTCATGGCCTCCGAGATGGCGAGCGCGCGGCGTGTATTTTGGAGGCCATGCGACTCTTGCTTTAGATCAAAAACCTGTACCATTCGCGCGCGCGTGCGCGTGTGTGTCTGTGTGCGTGTGTGTGTGCAACAATACACATTAATATGTACGCACTTAGTGGTTGAAGTGCGCATTAGGGGCCGGATTTCGCTATCGCGTTCAACTCTTAAAGGCGACGCTTAAGGGTCCCCCAATTTTTTGGGTGGAGTGTGTTGTACCCTAATGTGACGCGCGCATGTATCGCCTTTTGTTCGTTTTCCTGGATGGACAAAAGACTTGGGCAGGGGACTGTGTGGTGTGCGCACAAACGTATCGCCTTTTTTTCATTTTGCCCATTGAACAAAAGACTTGAATGGGGGCTTGTGTGATGCGCGCGCAGAAGATCCGCAATGTTCCTGTGTGATGTGAGAGAAAAGAAAGTAGACGACGACGACGACGACGCCGGTGCTCGCGCAAGAATGCGCCAACTCTGCTAGCTTAGGAGGTGGGCGTGGAAGAAGAAACAGAGGTCGCAGATGGTGCTGGGCGTTCAATGCAGTCGGGTGACCAGACCCGAGTGTCGACGCTCTGGAACGTGGTCCACGAGTTGGAGCCAAGGTCTTCACGTAGTCGCTGACGCCCTCCGACGCTTCACTTTGGCAAGACGCCACGTTTCTCGTCTTCCTTCTCACACCATCGTCGCCCTCTTCAAGAGTTCCCGCGCCGGTCGTCTCCTCTCGTCACCCGAAACATTCGACTCTCCGAGGGATGAGCCCGTGTCAGCTGACTTTCTTGAGGCCGCTCGCTGCTTATAAACTGTTTTAGGTAACATGGTGTCCACCGAGTTGACATTTCTAAATTTCCTGAGCTTTCCATGTTTTCCCTAAGTGTTTTTGCAAAATTCCCTGAGTGAAACAGAACTTTGTTTTATGTCAAGATGGGTAGACACCATATCGCTCGGTGATGTCACTCTCTAATACGCACGTTAGAAAATAAAAACGACTTAATGCCATTTGAATAGTACATAGAACAGTTAAACCTCAATATAGCGAACTTGGTAAAAGCGGCAACTCACTTCGTTATATTGAAACTTCGTTAAACTGAAATTTGACCTTTCATGCAAGGCATAGTTACTGAAGGATTAACCTTCAATTGAAAATGCCACAAGAAAGCCCGACTAATATGGCGACATGAAAAAACTTTTTTTATTTGCGTAAAAAAATCAATTTTGTTGAGCCTGCGGTGCAGCAATCACAGTTAGATGCCTTGCCAGAGTGTCACATGTAAAGACGGAACAAATGCGGGTATAATGCACTGTGGAATTGCGCTTGTTCTGCTGCTGTGGGTTGTTGTCATATCCTCGCCCGTTGCCCATAGCAATTCAACGCCTTTGCTATCATGCTGCCCAGCCGAACCATTTGCTCTCCCCGAACGCACAACATCGAAAACCATCCCACGTTAGAAAAAAAGAGTCACAGTTTCACCGCGAGAGCAAAATAGTAGGCGCGATGGCAACAAAGAGGAATTCTATATGAATATAGGCTAGCAGCTCGCTCCTTCAGGAAACGCAGCCGCTACACTAAGAGAAGTGTCCTACTATGGCTCAGGGGCGGAGTCAGGTACCTAATGGTGGGGAGGGGGGGGGGTACAAAGGCTGAAGCCCCCGCTCAGCAGTGCATTTTGGTGGGTCACGCATATTTAGAACAGCCCAGAAGAGATTATGGCGGTGCCTTAGAAGCCTTCGTTGTAAATGTGCATAGAGAAGCAGGAAAGGGTGGAGCGATGACAGAGGTAGAGAGCAGGGACAAGATTCTCTTTACCCCTTTTGGGTAGTGGCAGGCAAAGCAACCTGAAAAAGGGGGCAAACGCAACAGGCAGCCTGACAAAGGAGGTGGACGACAGACACTGAAGGGAAGGGGCGGGGGCTGGCTGAATGGAGGGGGGGCGATCGCCGCTACCGCCCCCCCCCTTTGGATCCGCCACTGGTATGGCTTCAACGGAAGTTTTGCAATTAGAGCACAACACCTACAGGGTATGAGCCGTCTGCTGATCCCCATTAAAGATACCGCGACCACGCGCGCTGGTCAAAGTACGCACTTCCTGTCGGACTCACGCAGCCCCCTCCCCCACCTCCCGAACCCGCCGGCTCCTATCTCCATGTGCCCATCGCGCGAATGAGGCGGTCGGCTCGTTTCATCTCTGCTTAAGCCCCGTTCGTCGGCAGCGCTCGCGCGCTTTCACTCCAACATGGAGCATACGACGCGCGTGGTGATGTAATCGCAATTTGGACTTGATAAGGAAGATCATGGCGAAGGCAAAGAATTCGCGTCGGAGTGTCTGTATAATTGATATCGCAAAAAGAAAGCAATATAGCTGCGGGCTAAGATCGCATGAAAGCACGGCAACAGCCTGAATTACGGCATATCCGATTATGGTGGAAACGTTACTGTTTTCCGACATCGCGCGCCGAATCGAGCAAGTGGGACCAGTACCGCTGTCGCGAATTTCGGTCGCCGCTATGCCTTGGCTCTGAAAAGTTTTGTAATTCGGCTTTGTAGCAGACATCCGCATGGTGTGGCTGGTTATTGCGAGTTGCAGCCCCAAAAAACATCGGTCGACTGCTTAAAACTGGTTTCAGCAGTGCCCTCATCGGGAAAAAAGAAAAAGAAGCTTTCACTTGCTGTGAATGGGCCCGTTAGTTACGCTAGCTCTCGCCTGGAAATTTATTTTATTCTTCACGGAGTCCTAAATAGCATCTTTGAAGCTCGGGATCACAGCCAGCGAGCTCTCCGATAACAGCCAACAAGCGTCGTCTTTTTTCTCGCCGATCGGGATGGCTTGCCCGATACCAGCCTTGTAGAAGACATCCGCTTCCTGTACGATCGCGATCGCTTGCAAGATAACCAAAGCTCGTTACATCTACTGCTACCGCTTCTACAACCAATCATGCTTGTTACTTGACACGCGACGATAACAAAAACACCATATCGGGCGCTAACGCACAGCATGCGCGAGAAAGAATACAGAACTATACCGCGTTGTCACAGAACACCCTGACAGCATTGCGCGATGCGATGTGTCGTGGTTCATGGTTCCCGCATGCCATGCATTAGCCGGATTCTCTCCCACTTCGCCGCTCCGAAGGCGATGACAGCATCGAGGTGCGCCACTTCTCCGCTGCCGCAGCGGCCGTTTGATTTCAAAAATGCGTTCACAAAATATCGAGCCAGCGCTACCGCGACTTCCTTTCGCTATGAATAAAGTTACTGTGGAGTTCCCTGATCGGAGCACAGTTTCCCTGAGTTTTCCCTGATAATTTCCAGACTACCCAAAATCTCTGAGAATTCCCGGTTTTCCAGGTTTTCTCGGTCGGTAGACACCCTGAGTTAATTCTTTCTTTGCTTGCTGCGTTTGCTTTTGTGTGTGCGCTAGGGGTGTGCGAATATTCGAATATTCGTCGATATTACATTCGAAATATTCGTATTCTATTCTAAAATCGTGTATTCGAAAAGTTTCGAATAATCGTAAACTTCGACTATTCGAAAAGTTCGAATATGCGATTCCATTATCATGCATAAAATAACTCGTCTTCCACATTTATGCTGCGTTCGTATCGCTAAAAACGTTGCCGAGAGGAGCGATAAACATCGTAAGTACACGGAAGCGCGATATCTGCCTGCGACGAGCGCCCCAATACGTATGATTTATTGCTGGTGCATCTCCGACGTACAGCGCTGTTGGCGATCATGTAACCGTACATTTTCAATATTATGCGGCCGTAACGTGCCGCACTACCACTCGTTCACTATGCGGGACCACTTCTGAAGAAAGACAGTGACCCACGTGACTGGTGGTGGACTGTAGGCACATTCAGATAACCCAGTCTGGCAAAGCTTTGCCCCATGTAACTCCCTATACCAGCCACTTCTGTTCCAAGCGAGCGTGCCTTTTCAGTAGCAGGGGGGGGGGGCGAGCACCTGCTGCCTGATCATGGGGAGCAACTCATATTTCTTCATGATAACACCTAGTCATTACTTTCATTGTGCCGTGATATTTGCTTGTGTTGTGATGTGCATTGTGCTAGCTTGGACATTGTGTTCTGGAGATAGCAGTGTATGTTGTGTTGCCAGTCAGGCTGTTAATGTATTTTTTTTAATAGCTACATGTTAAATAAAATATTGTTACTGTGGAGGCATTTTTCCTTTGATATTCGATATTCGCAGGTGGATATTCGTATTCGATTCGTATTCGAAAAATTTGACATTCGCACACCCCTAGTGTGTGCCTTTCGGTCATGTTTTTATAAAGTGTTGGTCGAAACGTGCAAGCAGCCTCGTCGGTTTGTTGGGAACGTCCACGTTCCTAACCTAAAGGTTTCAACAACCTCACCGTTCTCATTACATCGGTGTCTGTAAGCTGGGTGCAGGAAGTTTTGTGCGGTGTTGCGGACACAATAAAAAAGTATATTGGGTTGAGTGGCAGAAACACTTGCCGGAGCTTCAAGGTGGGATGTTTACACTAGAAGCGAGTTGTGTGTCATATTCAAGACGGCAACCGCCATAACCAGGCCTTAAATCAAATTGGATAACAATAAATGGGATTTTTGAAACACTGAAAACAAAGTGCGATCTTTTCATAGAGCAAATAATCTCGTCTTTGCACTGGGCTCAGTAGTTCGATATGAAGTTACATTCTGGGTGATTTAGGTCACATTGGTCCACATGCATGTACAGAGTCGTCCACTTCCACCTTAAGCACCGCACCGTGCGGCCAGCGCTACGCGGAGCGCCTCTCGCGGGCGCTTGGGGAAATAGCGCGCAAGCGCAGTGAAAGCTGAAGGTGGGGCTTTCGCCGCGTCGTCTGCTAAAGCGCGGCGGCTCCGCCGAATCGCGCTTGCTTTGCGGTGAAGCTAACTGCGCGCTTGCTATGCGCATGCCATTCGATAATCCGGCATGGTTCCGGCATGCTGCGCAAAACACAGACTGCGCCTTGTTCCGCGCAGCTTTTGCTCCTAGTGTTTTCTTTATCTCACGCGCAATAAACCTTGGCCGGTCCACGTGTAAAATTTCCAAACCACGCTGGAACTCTCACAACTAAGCCACTCAGATGCTTCGTGCCCAGTGGCCACAATGTTCCCGCTGCTCACGCGATTGTTTCTGGTCAGCCTAAAAGCTAGGCGCCAATTGGCGATAATTACAAGGTCTGACATAACATCTTTAAATGTGCAGAAGTTTCAATTCGTTACTCACCTCAAAACAAAACGATGTGAGCATTTTACCAATTTCAGAGAAGTTACATAGCATTCGTGTGTTACCAGAACCACTGCCTTCATGCGCTAGCGAATTTAACTCGCCAAAACGTCGCCCTAGTTTGCTACTCATTTGCAACCGCGCTCCTTCGTACCACTCAGCAAACAAATTAAGCAGCGTTCAAATCGAGTTTTCAGCTGAACTTATACCAGGTAATCAGTGCACCAAAGAAGCTCCGCTGACAAACCTTTACTTCTGTAAGCAGGCGCTGAATGAAGCTTCACTCCCTTTTTATCGCTAGGTGGGCGCGACGCGGAAAGCTTTCTGTGAGCCTTCAATTCGCAACACAGTCCAACTTCTCTTTTTTTTTGTATTGTCGACTTTGTGTCGCCGAACTTTCAGCTGATTAAAACAACTGTGTGACTCGCGAGAAAATCCTAACTGTTCAGCTTAGTTGTGGGAGTGCCAGCGCAGCTTGGCGAACTTACTCATGCACGGGCCAAGGTTTATTGCGCGTGAGATCGCATGCAGAAAAGAAAGAAAACACTAAAAGCAAAAGCTGCACGGAACAAGGTGCAGTCGCTGCGTTTCTCGACAACCATGCCTGATTCTCGAGTTGTATGAGCGTTGCAAGAGCGACGTCAGCTTCACCGCAATACAAGAGCGATTCGGCCCGCCGCGCGCTAGCAGACGACACGGCGAAGGCCCCACCTTCAGCTGTCACTGCGCTTGCGGGCCAGTTCCCCAAGCTCCCGCGAGACGCGCTCCGCGGGAGGCTGGCTGCACGGCGCGGTGTTTAAGGTGGACGTGGACGCCTGAGTACGCGTAAAAAATATGGGCACCACGTATGAAAGAGTACACTCTTAACAAAAGGTATATTTATTGTCTCAGGCAACAGGTGACATAAAAAAAGCTTTCGGAAGAGGCAACCATAGCTCCTTAGCACTTTCTCGTTAATACGTAATAATATTTGTCAGATACTGTGATAGCGCATCTTGCGATGGCCCTGATAGCCCCTAGGCACACCCCTACAGGAAAAAGTGCACATACACGCTCAGCTGAAGACAGATACTCATGCCAAAGGACTTGCCTACTTGGCTTTGCCGACACTTGTATTATAATGTCACATGTGATATGGTGGCCACAACTGAATCTAATTCATACATGCACGGCCTCTGCCAGCTGCCTGGCTGGTGGCAATATGCGCACTAAAGAGTATGCATTGCAGCCGACTTCCTGTGTGTGATATTGTGTGTGCCTTGCTGTGAGTGGACGGTATTAACATAAGAATACAAACGCTTTGATTGTTCTGCAGTTTGCGCTGCAGTCGTTGCGGAAGTTAGACCTATTCATGCTACAAATGTTACAGCCATGCTTAGCTACTGGCCGAGTGGATGCGCTTATGACGCGAAAGGTTCCCTCTTAGGGCGAATCTCTTCCCGCATACATCGCACCCATGAGGTCGTTCACCGGTGTGGGTGAGAACGTGCCTTTTCAGCGTATTCAAGAGCGCGAACGTAGCGGGGCACAGGTGGCAGACGTACGGCTTCTCGCCCGTGTGCGTGCGGGCGTGTTTTTTTAGTGCGTCTCTGCGGAAAAATTTTTGGCCACACACGTGGCAGGCGACCGTCTTCTTCCCCGAATGAGTCAGCGTGTGGTACGCGAGGGTTGCCTTCAAGGCGAATCTCCGTCCGCAGTCGCTGCACTCATGCGGTCGTTCGCCGGTGTGGGTCAACATGTGTCTTTTCAAAATGCTGCTTCTGGTGAACGTGGCCGGGCAGGACGAACACTCGAAGGGTCTCTCGCCCGTGTGCGAGCGACTGTGGATCACCAGGTTCTTCTTCTGCGAGAATGTCTTGCCGCACACGCCACAGGCGTGCCGTTTTTCACGTACGTGAACATACAAGTGTGTTCGCAAATGCGACTTGCGTTTGAAAACTTTCTCGCACACGCCACACTGCAAGGACCTCGTGGCCGTAAGCTGGCCCTCTGTGTCTGGTTGGGAGACATTGACCTCGTCAGGGAACCTGCGTATGAAATAAAAGATTATTGATATGATGTCAAAATGTGGGCGCAGAAGTAAAGCGCCGGTTACTTCTTAGCTCTTGAATGGGTCGAGCATAGAAGACAACAAATAAATGTACAAACAGTAGAATAAGAGAAAAAAATGACTAATTCCTCCGTCTTAGCAATCGGTGTAACACGAAAGTTAGACGTGTCTTCGCAGAAATAGTGCTTATTGTGTAGTGATATATGAGAGCTTGTACAATGTATATTCGTGTTTGGCAGCTATAGCACCGCTTCACGTGGTTGAACCCACGTTGACGCCTAGTGGCATGTGTCTATCGCGACGACTAACTCCCATGATCATGATTAAATCGTTGTGGTAGCTGAAGTTGTGAACATATATTTCGACCCAGCAAATGGTGAATGCCGCGTGAAGATGCCATCAACAAGGTCACAATCAACACTGGTACGCAATAGGCACTTCTTCAAAACGTGGTCAGTTAAGGAGAGAAACGGCACGGTCTGCGCCTTCTAGTAATAGGTAAGCGACGCCTGTGCTCATGCCTACACTACCACACTGCGCTTCAGCAGCAGATGAGGCAGTGGTTCGTAGCTTGAGCCGTAAACGCATGCATCCCGCTGGCCTCTGTCTCGCTCCACCGAGGCACGTCAATCGCATGTCGAAATCGTGTCATTTCCGCAACGCGTATTGCAGCAGTTTTGAAAGTCGGTGCTCTCACAATCGAAGCAGTCAGCAGCGGAGAAATCCCGTTGGTGCATGTGGAAGCTATGAGCCGGCGAACGCTAACGCGAAGCGAAAGGCAAAGAACGTAACTGCGTCTAGGGCGCATCGGCGACGCCAGCGCGGCCAGTGTCCCTCGCTGTATCGAGACGCTTTATCCATGACCCCCGATATCAAGCGCAATCTCGGAGTAAGCGCTAGAAAGTTTCAATCGTGACGCATTACTTCTTTTCATTTCTCAGAGACGGCGGCACCACCCCGCTCTGCCCCACCTACCTACACCACCAACAGAGCACCGTGCGAGAGGCAATGTGTGAATGATATAAGGCGCATTCGTGAAGTGGTCAGCCGCTGCCAAGGTAGCTTAATCGGTTGAGTGTCGGGCGCTTACCGTCGCGGCCGCAAGGTCGTGGGTTCAATTCCCAGCGGTGGATCTTTTTTATCCGTAACGGAAGTATTTGGTGGACCCCCGCATAAAACACTTTCGTGTTCAAAAGATCGGGCAGCTTCGCACTGGTGGTGCCCAGCCAGAGGGAACATCGGAGCCGGGCGGCCTTCCAGCCAAGCCTAGCCCAGAGATTAAACCTATATAATAAACCATTAAACATAGACATAGCTACATGAGCATAGACAGAGGCAGCTAAAGCTGTGCATGGCCGACCTGGAAAAGCAAAGTTGTGGGTCTCGCTTTCATGCTGTTCTTTCTCTCTGTCCATTTCTTTCTTTCTCTGTTTCTCGCTGTCTGCCTTGCTTTCTTTCTCGCTCTTTCTCTCTACCCTTTTCTCGTTTGCTCGCCCAAAGCAGTGCAATCATATGGTTCCCATGAACGCTTGTTCCTGGTAGCGTGCCTGGATAGCCAAGTGAATACGACACCCGCCTTTGGACCGTAGGTAACCGTCTTCCCATCCCGTGTCACCAAGCAATTTTATTTTAGTATAATTGTTCGGGTTTAACGTCCTAAACCCACGTTATAATTATGAGGGACGCCTTATTGAAGGGCTCCCAAAATTTTGGCGTCTCGTGTTCTTTAACATGCGCCTAAATGTATGTACATAGGCATCTAATCAAAATGTGGCCTCCACGGCGGGGATTCGATCCCTCGACCTTCGGATCTGTAGTCAAGCACCATAACCACTAGAACACCATGGCGGCATCATACAACGTGGCGGCATCAAACAACAGCATCATAACGCAAAAGAAAATGTCCGAAATGCAATTAGTAAATTCCCTCTAGTCATCACAGAGCTTAATCCCCGCATATGGGCAACACAGCTGTTAACACACCATAATTGCCTTTGATTGCCATAATTGCCTGTTAACACACCATAATTGCCTAGATGCCTTTGAGTGGCGCCCTCTGACGTGTGACGTCACAGAGAGGACTCGGCTGCCGCTCTTCGCGCGCACTTTCGCTACGTGAAGGCTGCACGACGATGCCGGCCAGTCTGTCCAGCTCGAGCTATTGAAACATTAGTGAGCAAGTTCATAAAGTAGTTTGGACTGAATGATCAAGCAAAATTCCCAGAGAAATCGAGCGGAGTTACCATCAGAAGCACGTTCAGTGTCGTTTTCTCCTGCTGTCGTCTGTTAACCGTCAATGTGTACATCTGATATTATGGCGACGATTCCTTTTCGCGACTATTCTATGGCCGTGGCGCACTCAAAATTACCTTACTGCCAGTTTTTTATCACTGACTTCAGCGTTACGGCTTTGGCTTCCGTGTCTGCGATAAAGCTCAATATACGTATACCGCGTGCTGCGCGTGTTCGGTTGCCAAGCCTGCTCCTTCGGGTCATTTCCTTTGTTCAGAGTTTTAAGCGCATGGCAAACGACGTGTGATGTCATTCAAATAACCTAAATGGTTGTTACATGCAACAGCCTTTGATTAAATCCATGTTTTCAGCAGCTGCCGTGTAAGTGCGTCGTAAGAACTTGAATTATAAAGAAGAAAAAGAAAGGTTGAGAGCACGGTCAAAAGCTGATGCACGACGGTGATATGAAATATTGGTAAGATGTGAGGGGTGGTTTTTTTTGCAGCTTATTTTAACCCCTACGGTTACAAATCAACGTTTGCTGACTCGTTCGTGGTCGTTTGAAAGTATGCTGAAGAGAATTAGTGTAATCATACTGACGTAGATAAATGCAATGCTTTCGCATCGAAACTCGTAATAAGATGCATTTGCAATAATGCAAATCACTTTCAACGGTCGACTCCTGATAGGACGTGATGCGGTCACTGTACTAAAAAGACTCACAGGGTCTTATGCATTTGCCTATGATGACTCGAAGGCGATAGCCATCATCTTCTATTTCTTCAGTCGATGCATTGCTCGTTCCCCGGCTCCCCTCCGAATGCTTTCTGGACGTAACGTAGTTTTACACTGCCTCCAGGATCAGAGGCATTTCAAGGTTTCTACACATCACCTGGTTTTGCATTGCCTCCATGATGGACCCACCGATCACGGAGGCAATGCAAATCGACGATGTAATGTGATGGTGTAATCATGTGACGTGACGTTATGACGTAACAAATTTTTGCGGCCTGTGATGTGACGAGGACGTCATAAGGTGAAGTCATTCTGTGATGATTTTTTTTGCGTCACTCGGGTTCACGCTGCCTACTCGTGATGCCGACGGTCAATTTTCGCGTTTGATCAGGAATGCAAGGCTTTCACCTAAAAATATTAAATCTTGTTACAGCGCGGTAAAGAATAACAATACCCAGCCAGAGGGGCCAAAAGAACGGCGGGACAAAAATAACTTTTCTTTTCAACTATGTAATTACCGGCAATGTCTCTGAATGGAGTTTATAGAAGGGTGATTCCACGTAAGATCGAACAAACGATGGCTGGTAGGTCTCTTAAATTTATTTCAAAATTTTATATTTTATTGCCTGATGAGTGTAAAGAAGAGATCCGCAATTTGTTTTGCCGCAAAAAAATTTTGCGAAGCACAGGAAATCTATAATGACGGAGACGTGGAGTGGAGTGAAAAGGCCGCAGGGCTCTCGCAGTCTCTTCCTCGCTCTCGATCTTTGTCTCCTGGATGGCAACAAAGTCGAGACGCTTTCGTTTGAAAAGTTTACGGAGCCGCGCCTTTTTCTGCGAAGACCTAAGGCCGCGTGCGTTCAAGGTTGCAAAGAGAAGTGCTTACTGTCCCGTGTGGTCAGTCCTGGAGCTTGACGGTGAGGCTTCCCTTGAATCCCCACCAGGCCTTCTAAATCGTGATCGCCGACACTTTCATTTGTGCGTGGACGTTCGGCGAAGGCGTGTGTTCCTATTGACAGAAGCTGTGTAAATTTCCTTGCTTGAATTTGAGCTGTACGTCACCCGGCGCTTAGGCACTGCAGCATCCACAGAAGCCTGCATGTCATCTTCTAATACCGACTGCTGATCCGAAGGTCGCGGGATCGAATCCCGGCCGCGGCGGCTGCGTTTTCGATGGAGGCGAAAATGTTTGAGGAACGTGTACTTAGATTTAGGTGCATGTTAAAGAACCCCAGGTGGTCGAAACTTTCGGAGCCCTCCACTACGACGTTGCTCACAATCATATCGTAATTTTGGGGCGTAAAACGCCAAATAATAATATTATCTTCTAATACCGCACAGTCATGAAAAAGCTTGCAGTGGCTTAGCTCGGCTATGCCAGGATATACGTAGCGTTAGCAAAGGTTCAGCTGATTCTTCTTAGCTTTCCAGATTGTTTAGGATTATTAGCCTTCTTCTGTTCATTCTTCGTACGCTGAACCCCTAATTGCCAGGCAACTACTTCGGGATCCGATGAGATAAGCTTCTCGGCTCTTCTGCGCCGTCGAGCAGCATTTGCGCTCTCCTTGTCCATGGCGTTACCCATCTGCAAACGCCAGTCAGAGGCACTATCAAGCGGCCCCAGTGCTGTGTCAGACGACGACTGCAGAGGGAAGGCGAATAGCTGCGCGCGCGCCGGCGCCACTGTGTCTATGGTTACGATGTCACTCCTCTCAAATGCGGCACAGACCAGCAGCGGCGAGCCGCGCGCGGCGGTGGCGGGGTCTGCGCGCGCGCCGGCGCCAGCGTGTCTGCCGCGCCTATGACGCCACTCCTCCCGGACCCGCAAACCACGAGCGGCGAGCCGGGCGCGGCGGTGTCAAAGATCGCGTGAGATGCCAGCTCCGGTGACCCAGCTGTGTGACATCACTGATCCTCGCGCATGCGCAGCACGGCTGATGACCCTCTACGCGAAATTGGCTCCGGCTAGGCAAGTGTAGCTAACGCTACAAAAGTTGCTGTGGAACTGCAGTACAAGCAGGTGAAACATCCTCAGCGGCATCCTTCGTATGGACTTTCTTTTGTGCTAGAGGCTGTTCGGAGCCATTTTGCGTAAGCTGCTTGCAAGAGTATCTTGGTTTTTCGGATGCAGAAGTTTCAACTGTTGCATCAGTGGCCGATTTCCTTGCAACTTCCGCATCGTTTTTGAAGCCAGCAGAATCTGTATTTGACGGAAACTCTCCTGTCACATCCAGAACTTCTGCGGGATTCATGATATGTTCTTAGCCTCTATGATCTGGTTGTTGCGTGCGCTGTCATAGTTTGTTAGCGTATGTCACGACGCCGTCCTCGCCTGAGTAACCGAAGCGTCGACAGTCATCATAGCGAGGAGTCCTACAGTTTCGACGGATGTGTCCAAACTTATAGCACGGAAGGCAAAGTGGTGGGCGGACAGGACTCAGAAGGAAGCTTTGCACTCCACAGACAGCACGAATGTGAGGAATATCGCCGAGGCGGACTCACCAGCAAGGGACAACACAACATCACGATTAAGCGTCCGCATTTGCTCCATGGTCCCGTTGATATTGCATTTACCTTTCCAAAAAACTTGCAGTGCTTCACGAATATAGGCGTCTTCCAAGTGCTCAGGAACCCACAGAAGCTTCATCTTTACATATGTGGGCTCCGGGTCAATCAGGAGGCATTAGCGACATTCGACAAAAATTTACTCTTGGTTACTAACTTCGATTTCGTCAGCGTGACTTGCGCGAGACCATCTACAGATGTGACATTTGACATTGGCCTGTAGATCTTATTTCCTACAAGTCGATAATCTCCCGGAGAGCATCTATGAAGTCCTGAACCCGGTAAGGGCGACTAGTTAAGTCCGCATGTAGGAAAACGGAATCCATAACCAGCTTACCGTTTGGAAGGCGAGGCAACACAACACGGTAGACATTGCCACTGGCGGAAGCCTGAACAGCACTTCGGCTCAAGGCCGATAAACCCTTTGAGGCGAACATGAAAAACGCGATCGTTCGTAATGTCGCCTTCGTCTTTCTCCCCAGGCACGCCAGTAGAGCATAGCATAGCCTTGTATAGTTTAGTGTAGCAAGGGGGTGAGAAAGGGAAGTGAGCATGAGGAGGAGAGATGCGATAGTGAGGAGGAGGGGAGAGAGTAAAGCGTAGCACTGAAAGAATGAGAGAGAAATGCAGAAAGAGAAAATCAACGAAATAGAGAGAAAGAAGTAAAGAGAGAAAAGATCGCAAGATGAAGCAAGCATCGAGTCGTCTAGCGACAACATACCGCACCACCTGGCCAAGCTGCGCATGCGCGCTGGCTAAAGTCACGCCCACTGACAGAGACATCGTGCGCAACCTCCGCCTCGATAGTGCATAGCCTGACTGCGTACCCCCTAGGAGGAAGCCGTGCATCTCGAGCTAGTCGCGTCGGCCGACGGGGAGAATGCCGGAACGAGACCCTCGCTCTGAATGAAGGAAAAGAAGGGAAATTTTAAGTGCTTGTTCCTTCTTGATAAAACCATAAAGGGGCCCTGCGACACTTGTTCAGCACGGTCAGAAAACGCTGCTCGGAAGTCGAGGCTCCCGAGAAAACGCGAGCGAAACATTATAGCGCAGCACACGGCCTGTGATTCACAATAAATTCTCAAAATCAGCAAAAAGTCGCTTCCTCTTCGCTCGATAAATGATGGTATTTGGCTCCAAAATCACTGCTCTGCGACCCCTCGGTCCGCAGCGCGTCGCCTTAAACAACGGCGCCACGCGCCACCAGTTGTATGGAAATTTAATAGCGAGATATTTGTATACACCGTTTAACACTGGCAGTAGGCAGAGCTCGAAGGTGCTTCAGCGCGTGCAGAACCACCCGCGTTATCGTCCGAAGGGCACGTTTTAAAGCAGCGCTCCAAGATTTTGCTTCAGTTTCAAAACTGCCCTTGATACACGTCTCCGGCGCGGCAGAGGACGGCAGAGACGCAGAGGGCTCACTACGCGTGCTGCAGTTAAAAAAAATAATCTAAGAGCTGAATAAAGTGTGGGATTGGGCTTAGTTGGTATTCCATTATTAAACTGCTCAGCGCAAAAAATTTTACACAGTACACATACAAACGACGAGGATGAGCGCAGACTTCTGATTTTTATTACAAAAACGCCACACATATATAGGCTACAGACCAGAATAAGAATCACATGCTTATCCAGGCACTTAAAAACAAAACTAAAAGGCCAGAAAGAACCCCCAAAAAACCAAGATATCACCTTGGGACACCACGTGCCGAAGAATTCAAATACGTCAATTCTTTTGCTCAAGGAAGTTGCATCAGTAAAACCGTCCATTTCCTTATCGGAAAAAGAATTGACGTATTCGAATTCTTCGGCACGTGGTGTCCCAAGGTGATATCCTTGGTTTTTGGGGATTCTTTCTTGCCTTTTAGGTTTTTTGTTCTTTGTTTTTTGTTTTTAAATGCCTGTATAAGCTGTGATCTTATTCAGGTCTGTAGCCTATATATGGTGTGCGTTTTTGTAATAAAATCAGTTGGAAGTCTGCGCTCTTCCTCGTCGTTTATAGTGTACTGTGTAAAAATTTTTGCGCTGAGCAGTTAATAATCTAAGAGCGCTGGGTTGTAACGCGCTACTAAAACTGAGAGTTCGCGCTCGTCCTGTGTATGCATGTGCGTTCTTTTCAAGTGTCCTTCCTTACGTCCTGAGCAGCCGCGCTATAACTGTCCGAGCTGTGACCGTTGTTAGTCGCGGCCTTCCCGTGTGTGTTCTTTTCGTGAAGTCCTTTGCGCCTTGAGCGGCGCTCTGCAAGTATCGAGCTGCTTGCCGTTGTTCGTGTAACATTCCAATTCGTTGCTATCGCATTCTTACGGCGAAATTGACTTTTTCAAATGTGACAAATTGCATCTTTTTCACGTGAACTATAACACATAAGCAAGCGAAAATTCTCACGCGTGTTACTTAGTGGCATTTACATAAATGGAACAAGAATCGGTAGCCTATGTGCATTTGTATTTCTTTGGTATGAAAAAAAATACCATTCATAAGTGGCAATTTTCATACATCGACAAACGTAAAAAACATAATCTAGTTTTTGTTCAACGCTCATACTTTTAGTTCGACTCCTGTAAGGCGTTAGTAGCTACCTTTGCGCAAAATTGCAATGCTCGGCAAATAGCAGATCTTAATAAAATACAGATGTCGAAAACTCGAAAAATAAAGAACACTAAACACAATTGTAAACTAATTTTGAGCTCCAATGCAACCTGAGTCTACCTTTAAAATACCTTGCAAATTTTATAGCCGTAGCTTTTATTGCCACTGCTGTACAGCGAGATCTTGAAACTCACTTTCAAGGCCTCACCCCGCCTCAAAACAGTTCAACTGGTGTCGCTTATTATATATTTTCCTTAACTTCATTTTAAGGGGATATAATAAGTAGGCTATACATACCGGGTGTTTCCAGAAATGTGTCCAAAATCCCCGAAGGTCAGGGAAATGCGATATATGTTTGATGCCTTCTCAATTACTTCTGCAGCCACAGTGATCTTAAGATGGCTAAAGACAATTTTGGACAGTAATTAAGACAGTTATGTTAGTTAACTTTTTAATTAGTGCAGTTAGGCGGTTATGTCAAAAGGGAGAATTGAAGTCATTCATGCGAAGAACCCGTTCCAGCTTTGAAATTTCGAAAATGTGGCCTCTGGTAATAACTGCCAAGTAATGAAATTCTCCCAAGTTCGGCAGCGAAACCGAAACCGAAACGCGGAAGAGTGCAACTGCCCTATTCTCCTAAGATGTCCAGAATGAGTGAGCGTCCTACACCTCTGCAATCGTTGTCTTGAACACAGACGCCATTCCGGTCGTCTGCTTTTTTTCGCTCATCGGTCCTTCGGCCTGTTTTTCGAAAGTGAACTTGGTTGAAATTTTTTACGCCACAACAATTACTAGAGGCCGATTTTGTAAAACCGCGATTGGTTCTTGACATGAAGAACTTCAATTCTCCCGTTTGACATAATCGCCTAATTCCACTAATTAAAAAGTGAATAAATTTACGTTTCTTAATGTGTCCCAAATTATGTCTTTAAGCATGTTAAGGTACCTGCAGCTACAGAAAAAGCAACTGTAAAGGCAGCGAGAAAATTCGCATTTTCTGACTTTTGACGACTTTTGGTAAGCAAGAACGTAAAACATTGAAAAGATATCCGGAAGAGAACAGCGATATCTAGAAAGAAAGCAAATTCTGGGTTGAATGAAGCGCACACTAAATTTCTTACATTTCAGTAACGCATTCTTACATTCCGTTGGTGCACGCAGATTACTAACCTTTTGTCTGCTTTCGATGCGGCGGAGCCTTGCCTCCTATTCTCGCCGCTTGTTCCTGGAGAACATTGGACCGAGCTGGATGGTGCTGGTTGGCACGGCTGTCTTTTGGCTCTGGTCACAGCTGGATTCCTGTAGGTAATTAGTACAGAAATCATGTATAACTTAATATTAGTAAAATAGCACGCCTAGTAAAGAAAACACAATTATCACAAAAATGTGCTTTGACACATTTTGCATAGTGGACTTGATAACAAGGTGACCTAGATAGTAGTGACAGAAATATTCGGAATGTGGAGATTATGCGAAGCTTCATCGAGCAATGTATCGGCTGAGCAAAGCTAGTGCTATGGCTTAGTTCAGAAGTGAAAGCGTCTAGGTGTACATATCCGCGTAGCTCAGAGCCCATATCTACAGCGCATTGCCGTTCACGTGGACTGCTGGACTCGTTAGCCGTGATGATCTGCTAGTGCGAGAAGCCGACGAAGAATCGTGTTCTATGTTGTCGTGATCCAGTTCTCGCCCTGTATTGTTCAACGATTTCTAAGCTGAACCGGTAACCGTTATTATCTTTTTCGGTTCACGATGAGTCTTGGTTTAGGCCCATTTCGAGAATATTGGTTCGGCTTCAGTCCCGGCTAAAATTCTGGTTCGGGCACTGGTTACCGATCCAGTGATGGAAGCGACATTTTGGTTTTTGGAGCAGATTCTGGAGCAGAAAAAATGCTGCTTTGGAGCAGCAATCTGTGTTTTTGGAGCTGATGGCAAAATATTATGCGCACCTCCTGGAGTTTAAAGCATCATTGAAGCATTTCGTAAACATTAATATTTATTATTAAATATATTACGCATACAATATTCAGTGCAAATTGTAAGAAACATAATTAAGTCGATGGATAGTCACTGAACACTATGGAAGATGAGCTATATATTTAAAGTACCAGTACTTGTGGCAGAAATTATATAAAAGCGATAAAGCTGAACACCAATTATAAAAGTAACCACAATCACATATGACCATCACCAAGGAAGCAGTTTGTACGAGATCAAAGCAATCTGTAATTTTCATACTTCACTAAAATAGCCGGCACTGAAACTTAACTCATATAGGCCCAGTGTGCTACATAGAGTACGCTTCTTTGATGCACTCTAACATCGACATTTCTTTAGCTGATGACTAGCGCTACCTACACCACATCAAGCGAGCATTATTCTCAACGTGTGCATGCCTAGACATTGCTTGCTTTTCATGCTGCCACATGCCGACCGCTTTCTCCGGGTAAACGCGTGCTTTGTGTGAAAGACGTCATGGAGAGGAAGAAGTGCAGTGTCGGTGTGCACGTGAATTGTTTCAAGGCTTACCACACCCGCACATAGCACCCCTAATGCCCAGTGTTCTATATGTATAGGACGGCTGGAAAACCAGTGTTGCGTTTACTTGGCAGTAAATAAGGAATTTGTGCTTTCTTTTGAGGGTAGAAGTACATCTTCTCGTAAAAAAAATATTTGTTTTGTCATTTTGTCTGTGTTTGGGCATATATGGGTTAAAAAAAAGAGCTAGCTCTTTTTGCTAGCTCATTGAGCTAACTAGCTAGCTAGCTCATTGAGCTAACTCAATGAGCTAGCTATGCACTTAAAATGCCTGTTCTTGTGGCATAAATGAGGTCAAAGCTGACAAAGCGATAAATGTAAGTCACACATCACATTTGTAACAGCGGCAGTTATTAATCAGTATGATATTGAACTAGTCTAGCACACATTTCACCAAAACAGTCTGCTTGTCAGGTACAAATATATTGCTAAGTGAGATATACAGTCGAGCCCACTTATAACGATCCCACATATAACAAACCAGCCGCTATAACGACCATATTTGGGTGCATTTACGATTTTCTTAAGCCAACCATTGAAGCTACGTCCACATGTAGCGAACATTTTTCGAAGCTTCCAACTTTTACAACTAACACTTCAGACACGGCCACGGTAAAAATATGGCGCATACGAAGTGAAAAATTGTTAATACAGGCCTTCTAAAGCATGAGAGGGGCGCGCGCTCGCGCGTGCCTTGCTCCAGTTTACTCGCGACTAAGATATCCCTGATCGGCGAGCACCGCACGCAGATTTCGGACGCTGCGAGCGAGGTCGCTCACTTTTCGGGCATTTCTTCGATGGCAGAATGGCAGTGAGGACTAAAAAATATAGGAGCCAGCATGAAGCCTCGCGGTCAGCTTTCGCACGGTAACCTTTGACTCTAAGAAAAAATCGAGTATTTGGGGAGTATTTTTGCTACACAACGATAATCGTCATCCACCTCGCGTACTTTCCTCGTGTTATCGCCGTGGTCCCGGCACTTCCCGGTCACGAACGGCACGCGCGTTATCAGCGAGACATAGCATTCTTGATAGGAAAGTGACGAGAGCCGGGTTTTCAAGGAAGGAAATGCGAGCAAGCCAGATGACGATTGTTGTGTGGCAGATATACTCCCCAAATACTTGATGTTTTTCTAAGAGTGTTCATGACGCCGTTCTCTGCAACTACAACCGCCTACGATGAACCAAACAATGCCCTGGAACGCAAGAAGCCAACAATGCAAGAAGTGATAACCGCGATAACTTTCCATCGCGTAAAGGTTCACTGCATCCCTAAACTCGTCAACTGCACAATGTGCCGCAAAAGGTCGTCATTATGACTTATAGCCGACAGCCTTATCACGGTCTGTAGATGTCTGCTCGGCTGCGCGTGTGGTGCACACTGCGCGATTGACGGCGGTACGAGCGCGCCGTGCTGCCGTTCGCCGCTGCCGCTTCGTGCGAGACCGCTTTAAAGTACACGTCGCTTTGTAGAAACGAAAGTAGCTCGCTGTTGTTGAGCGGCGCGGGCACAGAGAAAGGTCGATGCACTGACAGCGAGCGTATACTGCGTGTCTGATTGGGTGACAACCCAAGTGCGCCGCGCATCGTCGTGCAAGGCCGTGATAGCATCGCGGAGACGTAGAGTACGCATTGCTTGCAGAACGCTTGTCTTCGCCGTGTTGAACGAACAGTATACGGTACGGTATAGAGCAAGCGGCCCGGCAGTGACTTCGTGAGCCGAGTGGGCGACGCGCTGCACGCCACTAGCCAGGGATGATCGGCTCCACGTGGCGGTACCTCGTTTGGTGAACAGGTGTGAGTTCATCGCAAAGGCGGTTAATGCACTCGTGAGCACGCAGCGGGCGTCGCTTCACGACGCGAAAAAGGCTTAGCTTGTCACCGGAGGGGTTGTTACCACTTTAATAAAAGTGCACAGAAAAAAAACCGGCTCGGCCGCTAAGTGCACGTTTTTAAGGGCGAGTCTATATACAACGAACTACTGATATATAACGACCACTTTTTGCGACACTTTCGAGTTCGTTATAAACGGGTTCGACTGTATATTGACAATGCTAGTATGCAGCAGTATTCGTGCGGCATACTAGGATGATAGTACACAGCTTGTTTTTGGTTTTGTTTGCGCTCGCTGGATTATCACACGGTTAAAGTTCATTGTTTTCAGCTTCCCAGTACCATTGCAGAGCAGGTTCGGAGCAGTTACTAACAAATATTACAGTTTGGAGCAGCATATAGCAGCATTTCTCTTTTGGAGCAGTTTGGAGCAATTGGAGCAGCAATACCATCACTGCGGATCGGGTACGGCTCGAAACACACCAGTGACTGTATGTGCAAGTGACCTTGTTCAGTTATTACCGTCGTCAAAAATACAAGAGTCCATATAATGACCTCGCAACTTCTGCAATGCGTATTACGTTGTACAATATTAAACTGCGACTGTTCATGCTACTGTGAAGTTTAGCAAAACACGAACAAAAAATGCGCGATAGAAAGCAGCAATGCTTATCATTGAAAAGTAACGTAGATTGACAAACCAGCACTAGGAAATTTCTTATTAGATTTCTGAAACGCGTGAAGCGCACAGATTACTAACCTTTTTTCTGCTGTCGATGCCGAGGAACGTTGCGTCCTAATTACGCGGCTTTTCCTTGGAGATTCTTGAACATGGCTGGAGGCCTGTTGAGACGTCCGTCTTTTGGCTTTGCCCATAGCGGGATGCCTGCAATAAAATGGTAAATTGATCACCCATCACAGTACGATATCAGTAGGTGATGATTTGAAGGGATACAGAACAGAACTTATGCTACCGAGATTTTCAGTCTAATTGAACACTTGGGTGCTAAGGTTGGTAAACATAACCTTGTTTTGGGGTAAATTGGACGAAAATAATGAATTTAATAAGTTTTTCACAAACTATTGCGTCTATCGGCCACGCCGTGAACTAGAGAAGGTGACGTTTACTTTGGCGGAAATCGGTGCGCCAACCATGCCAGCCGTCGCCCGCGTCTCTCAACCCGCTCCGCTGTCATTACGGTCTAGAAATAGTACGAACAGCATCCGCAGCGAACAATGCCCCCCGGTGGGGCAGTCATCAGTGCCATTGTGGAAAGTGGAGAGTGGGATGTAAAGGAGAGCTGGAGAAAGGGAAGTAGCAGGAGAGGAAATTGCGCGCCCTGTTTCCTCGCCGTCGATGCGCAGCTCCACGCGTGCTGGCGTGCAGCAGCCGCGCGCACACAAACCTCCAGAAACACAGCGAACGCCTCAAACATATGTGATATAAACTGTTTATCGGAACAGTCCCATCTTCCCAAAAGAATGTCGACGTTTCTTTTTTATTTTGTCAACTTCGGCATCTCTTTAAGCTAAAGAAAAACATTTTCGCAACTGTATGTCTCGGCACGTTCTTGATCTTGTCTGTGATAAATGAAAATGAGCCACGTGAGCAAAAATCGAGCAAAAGCTTCCCTCGTTAGGCTGTCCAAATCTCGTCCCACGTCGGAAAATTCAGTGACGTGCTGCATAGAATTCCCCTCAGGTCTGCTGCTCCATCCTTCTGCATTCATACTATGAATATTACGCGAAACGACTACAGCATGCAACAACAAATATTTAGGCAGGCACAGAAGCACTCGACTGATGGTGGTACGCGCCTTCACTAACACGTTGTATTCTGCTGCGCGCCCTGAACCAAGGTATACTTTTTATGTGCTCTTACTGTGCATTGTGCTAGGGCTAGATCCAAGAGTTGAAAGTGCGTTCCAAGGGTGAACCCCATCTATTTCCTCCCTTCTTGCCTAGCAGCGCAACACTTCAGTTGCTACAGGCAACAACGGGTGTCATGCGTTCATATCCAGGCAACAATGAAATGTGGCGACATGAAATGGCTACTCGCCTCGACAAAAAGATCTGACTCCCATGTAAGAAAAGGCTGATCGCTGATGAGCTCACGATCGAGAGAGAATCAACTGTTAGAGCACGGCTCACACAAATACGCACTGACACCCTTCGGGGCCAGATTTGTCTACGCTCGCCGGCGCCTGGCTTTAAAGCCAAGCTTTCTGTGCCTCACTGGTTCGTCCGTGAGCGCTGAATACGCTCTGCAGGAAAGCCAGCTTACACAATGGCACTATCCGTGCGCAGAATAGAACAATTATTGACGCGGCACGACATACATATCCTAAAACAAAACAGTTCACACTCGCAGTTGTACCGATAAGAACAATGGTAAGTGGGAGGCCACGCTACCCAGAAAAACACTCTATATATGCGCATTGCGTGAAAGCCATGGTGACGGTCACCATGGCTAGGGTGCGGGTGCAACGCACGGCAGAAGAAAAGGCTGTCGTACGCGAAGGTAAGCACGAGTACGATCGTGGCGTAGCTAGGTCAAGCTAGATCGCTACTCGAAACTGACGTGGCAGAGACCCACAACCCAACACAGTTCTTGCATTGATCTCACGTATGCTAGCAAGCTGTGTCACGTTACGATGGCAGAGCCCCTGACCACTGCCACAGCGATCGAAAGGCATTACTGTGCAAAAGTATTCTCGTGCGGCAAAGTGTGGGTGTGCGTGTACGCAATCTAAAAAATAAAGGCTATGCTAGCGAAATGTGTCTTCATTCAACTTCAATGTTCAGAAATTATAATCCTAAACAAGCAGTCACATTACATCTGCATCGCATCGGATCGCTCAACATTTCTTAGATTCGTTGTGTGGACGTTGGCTTCGGACTTTGATTCAGTTTGCAAGGAAGAAAGATTCGCATTCAACCATCTTGCTTCAAGAAAGGGGCTTTGATGTTTTCGCGTACGACGCAGCAACAGAAATAGTTACAACGAGCTTCGTTTAAAAAGGCAACAATAACGCGGCAGGCGTGTAAAGCATAATAAACGCGAGGAAATGGGAGGAAAGCGAACAATTCTGAGAGCAGGGAGAGAATAGAATATAAAAGGTTGGGAGGTGGCTTTGCGTACATCGTCAGATGATGGAGGGGCGACCTCTCCAACGCAAGGTCATCCCCCGTCTACGTGCTATGACGCACGTTTCAAATCACTTGCATGAACGCAGAAATTACACATTCCAGCCAAGGCGAACAGCCGAAACTCTGGCGACCAGTGCTCCTGGCTGGCCACCCCTCTGCCATAGTGGGCGCGTTCTTTTATTTCGAGAATTATCCATGGCGGTTTTCGAATTGGACGCATACGTCCTAGGGAGTGTTTTTCACTTGCCGTGTGCCTAACAAGGCTCCCACTAACCCTCTTCGAAAACAGTCGCCTTCAATTCACAGGTAATAACCACTGTTCCTTGAAGAAAATACCGTACTCGATTTGCACGAAGATCAGTGGGAAACAACGAGCCGGTTGCGATAACCGAGGGATCCGGAACAGTTCTATGCCAACGGAAAACTGCTGCGCATTTCGCCTTTCAGCGACATATTATTCATCCGGGCTACTGCGATGGTTTGCAACGGAAAATGAATATGCCGACCTACTACCTGCCTTGCCTCAGAAAGTTGAAATGAAGCAGACGGGTCGACGGGAACGCTGGTCGACACGTAGTACGTTTCACGCCGAGACGTGCGATCCAGACAGGCCGTCGTCTCGGGAGCTCGATGCGCGCATCCCGCTCGGGCGGTTCCATTCTTCTTAAATGCGGGTGACGGCGGAAATGCCGTCGCGTCGCTAGCGTTGGTAGTCGTATGCATAGAGTTTCCTACAATACTTACTAGAGGGAACTCTGGCGCTAGTATCTATGGGAGCTGCAACGCATGACGCTTCAGCCAGCATGGGAATGATGGGTAGTACACAAATTTGTCTAAACTTCGTTCTTTCGGCTCCGTTTGGCTGCGCGTCGCCTGCATCCGCTTTGTCACAAAACAAAGTTCAGCAAAAGTCAGCAGTTTCACCACTTTAACATTTTTAGGCTTACCAAATCAAACCTGGTCACGAAGTTCACAACGGTCTATTCTTTTATACGAAACGAACGCCAAAAGACAGCAATAAAAAAGCCACAAGTACGTTTGAAGCCGCAAGCACGAAGACTCGGCAAATTTGTGTACTACCCATCATTCCCATGGTAGCTGAACGATCGCAGCGCCAGAGTCCCCTCTAGTTAATTTTAGGAAACTCTATGGTCGTGTGTATAGTGAACTAGAATATACTCTAGTGACACGATATTTATCAAAAAGCGGAACGCAACCACACGCGCTGCAGTTTGTGGCTAACCAGCCATCGCTGCCTTTCCTGACATTGTTGCAGTGCTCCCTGAGCCTGTCATTAAGACAACGCTTAGGTTGTCCTACATAATGCTTACCACACGATAAGGGGATCTGGTAAACAACACCTTCCTTGCAGGGCACGTAACGTGCCCCGTGGTTCTTACTGCAGCCTAGCCTTCCTTGCGCAACTGGGTTGCTGCTTTTGCAAAGTTTAGCCAACTTATTCGAGGCCGTAAACACGACGCCGACGTTTGCACGACCACCCACCTTTTTTCCGTTGTGGGATATCCTGTGTAGATACGGCATAGCGGCAAACTTTTTTCGGCCGTCAAAATTAGCTGCTATTCCGGCCTGACGATTGGAAGGTGGTTTTCTGACCAAGCATTCTGCAACCGATATAACAAGGTCATCGGGATAACCTGCTTGCGTCAGGCGAGTTCTCTGACAGTGAAGGCTCGTCTCCAAGAGATGAGAACAGGATTTTTTAGGGCGTTATCGAGGCAGGCCGGATAATGGACCTTTTTACCAGTTTTGAGTGGGAGGAGTGGAAAGGCAACAACGGCTTGCTCCCCCTAGGTTCGTAAGACGAGCACGTGTGATTTTCATGTTAATGACATCGTACATCGAGGAACCTGATTGTACAATCCTTGCCCTGAAGTTCGTAAGTACGAGTGGCTGTAAGCAATCACGTGCCAGTGTTAATATGTTAGTGGCTTGAGATTCAAAGGAACCTTTGTCAGATTTGATGAAGAACAGATAGTCATCCACATACCTAAAACATTTAAGAACCTTTGTGCCCGTAAGACGCGTCAAGAGGACTCTGTTAAGACTGGCTAAAACAAATCGCTAAGAACAGGCGCAATACAAGATCCAATGCAAATGCCTTGCTTCTGAATAAAAGGTTTCCCATCACATTGAATGTAAGTGGAGTCGATGTACAAGGTTAAAAGATCTAAAAATTGCCTGGATGAGATACCTGATGCATCCTTGAAATGTATCCAGCCAAACCGCTCAAGGGCATCCTTGATGCATTTCAGTAAGCCATCACGAGGCAGAAAGTAAAAAAGGTCCAGAGATAGCAGAAAGGCCTTCTTTGGAGTGCAAGGACATAAGTCCAAAACATCCTGGGACCTTTTCACTAAAAATGGGTCATCCACCTCCAAGACGTTAAGCTTCTCTTGTGGGAAGAGAGCCAAGGCCTTCTGCCACGTGTCTATTTCGGAGACAATCACCCTAAGGGGAGTTTCCGTCATATATATATGACGAACGTCATCAAAGCATGATTGCTTACGAAAGGGAGCCTGCTACACTAACATGAATATATATATATATATATATATATATATATATATATATATATATATATATATATATATATATATATGCAGAAACAGCGAACAGACGCGCGTGCGAAGCAATTTTTTATTTACGTTTCGCTCGGGGTCCGAGCTTCATCATTATATATATATACATATATCCATCTTATATATATGCATCTATAATTACTCTACATTCGAAAAATGATTGCTGGGAAGAAAACCTGTGGGTGCCCGTATTTCTCGAATGTCAGAAAAAGATAGTTGATCCCTCCGTCGTAAAATCGGAATAACACGAAAGTAAAGCGTGCCCTTACAGAAGTAACTGAATCTTTACTGTACATTGATATGAGAGAGCTTGTACAATTTATATTGATGTCTTATAGTCCAGGGTTCGACGGAACACCGTCTGGCGAGGGGCATACATCTCTTGCAAATAAACAAACACTCGCCAAAGTTGCAACGAAAAAAGAAGAATTTATGACGTTTCGAGAACACTACGGGTCTCTTGTTCACATACAAGCGTTAGAAGTTGGGCCGTGCCTTTATATGCGTAGTAGAGGGCGCAATGATCTGGTGTAAGTATCGGGTAGATTTCCACGTGTCCGATTAAGTGTATAATGCGTCGACTGGATTAATAATGATTCCAAAAGAAGGCGGGATGACAGTGATTTTTTGGTGCCGATGACAGTCGCTGAATTCCAATCAATGTTGTGACCCATATTAAGATGATGTTCAGCTAGTGCGTTGGCGGCAGCATGTCCCTTATCTACGTCATTCTGGTGCTGCTTGATACGCCGCTTGAAGTTGCCCGATTCTCCTATGTATGATGCGCGGCAGTCTTGACATGATATCTTATATACCACTCCAGGGTATCGTTCACGTTCCAATGGATCTTTAACGCGGACCAGCTGGCTTCCTAATTTGTGCGAGGGCACGTGCGCGACTTGCACGTCATAGCTCTTGAAAATTCTTGCGAGGGTTTCGCTTACGCCGGGAGCATATGGAATGGTTGCAGTTTTCTTTCGATCGCTTGGTTTGTTTCCAGGGGGTTCTCTGGAGCGGAGTTCCTGCTGACGTAGCAATACACGGTGTTCCGAAGATACACAAGCTCAACATACCTCTACGTCTAATTGTTGACTTTACGCGATCCCCGCTCCAGAAGTTTATCAAACTATGCGTCAGGAGTTACGACCACTCGTCGGGCACACTTCTTCTTTTGTGAAAGATTCGGCACATTTTGTCGAAATTTTAAAAGAAATTTCCTTGGACGACGATGACCGGTTGGTTTCCTTCGACGTGAAATAGATGTTCACGTCAGTACTAGTAGATTTCGCTGTGGAATGTTGCAGACAGGTGCTCCAGAAAGATGAGTCCCTGCCTTCAAGAACGCCGTTCGAGGTTGAAGATCTCTGTCATCTTCTGCATTTCTGCCTTAGCAACTCTTACTTTGTGTTTAATGGGAACTATTACAGACAAGTTTTTGGAACAGCCATGGGCGCTTCCGTTTCTTTGACTTGTGCAAACCTGGCCTTGGAATTCATCGAGAGCAAAGCTTTGAATACTTTCGAGCACCCCCCAAATACTTTCCTTCGATACGTAGACGACTGCTTCTGCGTAATCCACAACTCAGAAGTGTAACCGTTCCTGGACCACCTGAACTCTATTGAACGGTCGATTGAATTCATGGTAGACGAAGAGAGCAACGGACGAATTGCCTTCCTCGACGTCCATGTTCAGCGCTCTTACGGCGGTTGTTCTACAACGGTGCATAGAAAGCCGGCACATTCGGGCAGGTACCTCAGCTTTGCCTCGGCGCATCCCATAGGCCACAAACGCTCTGTGGCGGCATCCCTCTTCAAGCGTGCGCTCCGTCTTTGCTGAGACGATTCAGCGCGAAGGTCGGAATACGCTAAAGTGAAACATGATCTCACAGGCAACGGCTACCCTCGCCAACTACTACGTCAGCAGGAACTCCGCTCCAGAGAACCCCCTGGAAACAAACCAAGCGATCGGAATAAAACTGCACCCGTTCCATATGCTCCCGGCGTAAGCGAAACCCTCGCAAGAATTTTCAAGAGGTATGACGTGCAAGTCGCACATTAAGAAGCCAGCTGGTCCGCGTTAAAGATCCATTGGAACGTGAACGCTATCCTGGAGTGGTATATATGATATCATGTCAAGACTGCCGCGCATCATACATAGGAGAATCGGGCAACTTCAAGCGGCGTATCAAGCAGCACCAGAATGACGTAGCTAAGGGACATGCTGCGGCCAACGCACTAGCTGAACATCATCTTAACACGGGTCACAACATTGATTGGAATCCAGCGACTGTCATCGGCACCGAAAAATCACTGTCATCCCGCCTTCTTTTGGAAATCATTATTAATCCAGTCGACGCCTTATACACTTAATCGGACACGTGGAAATCTACCCGATACTTACACCAGATCATTGCGCCACCTGCTACGCATATAAAGGCACGGCCCAACTTCTAACGCTTGTATGTGAACAAGAGACCCGTAGTGGTCTCGAAACGTCATAAATTCTTCTTTTTTCGTTGCAACTTTGGCGAGTGTTTGTTTATTTGCAAGAAAAGAAATATTGATGTCTTCTAGCTATAGCACCGTTTAACGTGGACGCACCCACATTGATGATTGGTGGTACATCTCCATCCCCACGACCAACGTCCATGTTAAGTGATTAAACAAACCCTTGTGGTAGCTGTAGTAGTTAACGGTGAAAGCGTAATCAGAGAAGAGCGTCGCATATTGGACGCAGAACTTGGTCGCCATCCCGCGGAATGTGAAAATGTGATTGAACACCACGGCCGGACTAGAGGGAAACGCAAAGCGCGTCGTGTCGCTCCGGTTGCCCGGATGCAATTTTTCTCGGGGCGAGGGCGTGAGCGGGAACGCTGTGTTACAGCCAGGTGAGGAGGGCGCGCGTCGCAGAACTATTTTTGGTTTGGATTATCGTGATGCTATGAGCGAGGCCGACGCTTTTACGACGCTTGGGCTAAGATCGCCACCTCATGGTGTGTTAAGGCGTTGACAAAATTTAATTTCTATTGAAAACGCGCCGACTGGGACGGACCTGTAACGCGTTGCAGGTGCTAATCGTGAAGGCCAAAGTAATGACGAAGTATTTTACTTTACCCCTCCAAGAGGGCAACCCCACCCCGCCGACCGGGAAAGCGGTAGATATAAAAGGCGCGTTTGTAAAGCCTCCAGAGACTGTGACCGTGGCGCAGTGGATAGCGTGCCCGGTATCTGTTGTTGCGGATAGAGCGGTCGTGGGTTCGATGCCCGTTGGATGACGGAACGTTTTCTCATTGCCATTTGATCGTGCAATTTTTTAGAAGGCATTTCCGTGACGGAAATACGTCACTGAAGTCTTGGTGGAACCCGGCATAAAACACTTTCGTGTTCAAATGAAAACACTGAAAGAAAAAAACCAAGTTTATTGAGAGACTCATGTCAACTTTGTAATGTCGTGGCCATACATATATTAAAGAAGTTTGTTTAATACTGCAGAATGGATGGCTTCTCTGGCTTATAGGGGAGACAATGAAAAGCGCAATGTTTATCCGAACGGATGCTGTCCAACCGACCTCAGGAAGTGCGGCACTACCATCGTGACCTGCTGAGTACTTATTCATAGCTGCGAGAGGTTGAAGACGTCTTTCAGTGGGCGTAACACTCTCATTCATCGATTTTCTGAAGAAGTAATTACAGAAACATTCATTATTTCAGGCAGAACTGTTCGTGCATTAGTAATTATGTCACATAACTATTAGACGAGAAGTGCTGTTTCAAAAGAAACGGATGAGCACTACACACCAAGCGCAAAGAATAAGCGGTCACTTGTGTATGCCAGGCAGCTTGCAGTTTTTCCTGGCCATAACATGCTGCGACGCGCCTTTTCTCAAAGATTTTCACATTAGCGTGCGGTCTGACGCATTTGGGATAACGCATTTCCTGCGTTCCCGATGCTCTCAGTTTGGGTTTCCCCTAGATCGGGGCCTTGAATTGCGGTGATTATTATTGCAAATTACGTGTGTTGCTCAAGATTTAAAAAAATGAGCATGTCATAAATTGTCACTCCCTGCAACTCTTCCATATAAACAACGGTCCTAAAGCTAATAATTACAAAGTTAACGAGTTTTTGTTAACCGCTCGTCTGAATGTAACTTTCGGTGCGGAAACGTTCGTTTGCGAAAACGACAGGGGCAAGACTGCCATAGCATTTTTGTAAAATATAGGTATTGTCTAAAAAACACCCTCTATATCTTCAAGTGACGATTTAATCCCCCTAAAGGGCACGCGACGAGAAAAACGCCTCCAGGAATTGGATCGAACCAAAGTTAACCTCGACGGCTTTGTGTTGGTAACCGTAAAGAAATCTATCCATGCGCAGTAAGGAACCACCGCGCTTGATTTCGGTGGCGAGCACATCGGTGTTTTACTGACTATCAGCTGCCGCAAGCGCGGTGGCAGCTTTCTCTGTGTCCAGTGCCAGCCAAACGCCAGATTCGATCTACCATCGCTGGCCTTCTAATGCTTCGCGGAAGCACGCGCAGGCATCTCTGCTCCTGCAGTTCGGGTCCCCTATGGCCACTCCCTTTTCCCTATGCCGGTCCCCGGGAACACGTCACTGGCAGAACTCCTTAAATGTGCAGAAAAAAAAAGAAATGAAAGGAAAAACCAAGCGCCTTTCGAGCTTTCTGAACCAAAAATTCAGCAAGGTGAAAAAAAAAATCACGTCCTATCCTGTCGGCAGCATTACAAAGGCGTGTGGTGATTCTCGAATGTCATCTAAAGGTTCTCCATGGTGTGCGCAGACTCCGGAACGGCCCTTAAGGTACGTTCACAGTTAAGGAGGGAAAAGATGGCAAAAGAGCGAGAGCGGCCGGAGAACCGTGTTAGCGCGCGGTGAAAAGGTTCCCATTTGTTCTGCGCTTCCAGAATGCCGCCACCGCCTTCGCCACTTCTGGATTACACTCCCCTTGTCCAGTTTTCTGAAGCATATAGTTTCGTACCAAATTAAAATTACGCATGCAAAACACGGAAAAGAAATAGCCTTCACCTTTTCAAACTGCTGTTTCACCATCAGAAACTACATAAGCGGACACGTCGGCAGTGGCGGCGGCGGATTCTCCCGGCTGTGCAAACGCGAGGCGCCCAGGGGCACGACAAATCGTTGCTGCTATAACTCCTGCGAATTCCTGTCCTCTCGGTCATCTTAATCCAAACCAGGCTCTAGAAGAACGCGTCCTGGTCGATAATAATAATATCTGTGGTTTAACGTCCCAAAACCACGATATGATTATTAGAGACGCCGTGGTGGAGCGCTCCGGAAATTTCGACCACCTGGGGTTCTTTTAACGTGCACCTAAATCTAAGTACACGGGCCTCAAACGTTTTCGCCTCCATCTAAAATGCAGCCGCCGCGGCCGGGATTCGATCCCGCGACCTGCGGCTCAGCAGTCGAGCGCCATAACCACTAGACCACCGTGGCGAGGCTCGTTCTAGTCGAGGCTGTGAATTTTGTCTTACGGCACGGGTAGCATGCGATTGCGGCTATGCGAACCACCACGATTCCTTGGACGCCATTGTGAATTCGCGGCGAGATGCTTACATCACGTGGCGTATAGACGTCAGACTCTGCCCAGGCGGCGCTGCGAAAAACACCGCCACCAGCGCCCTCATCGTAGCCCTGGCACTAACTGGGTAGTGCAAAGAGAGCCGCCCGCAAACGAATGTGCATAGGCCGCAATATAACCCTCCTCTTTCGTTGGTGTCGAGGCGCGGTTTCCTGAAAATCAAGGATCTGGAAAGCTTCTTCCGCCAATCCACGCTTCAGAAACAAAAGGAAGCTGATCAAAGCGAACTGCGAGTACAATGCAAAATAAGTTTTAGTTATTCCCGCGCGCTGCAACTCGCAAGTACAAGCGAGCATCACACGACACCGAGCTTAAATGCGTTAAAATCGGGTATATACGTATGCCACAGCGATAAAGTACCTACATACACGATCAATTTACTTAGCTATGCATCTTACGATCAGCGGTAGAAAACTCGGTTCATCAGGGGCGAATGGCTCCGGTGATTTTCGCCTTTTCAGTTGCATTCTCCCTTAATTCATCTCTCGCTTCCTGTGCATTGGAGTGTTTTATTACGCATCCTCAAATGGTCTCTTGATGGTCGTCTTCCGTTTGTATGTACTGCAAATGGGGATACGTGCGTGTCCACTTTCGCGGGGTACAACCAAAGGCAAAACCGTGCGGGCGAAACAAACCTGAAGGGGGTCACGACCAACATTCTGCAATTTACTTGTATGACGCACGTAGTGTTAGCTAGTTAGAACCAGAACTCTGAGCCTTCAAAATGTATACATACGTCCGCGATGCTGTGTTGTGACGACCAACTCGTCGCGGTGTGCGTATCACGCGTCTCCAGTCTAGAGCTGTGCACGGGCCGTATTTCCGAGCCCGAGCCCGGCCCGGGCCCGCTGACTTTGTCGAAGGCCCGCCCGAGCCCGACGGAAAAGGGCTGCGAGCCCGCCCGGCCCGGCCCGACGTACGAAAACACAAACCCGGGCCGGCCGGCCCGGCCCGGCTTTTTGAATGTTCGCTGCGAAAACAAACCATCGTTTTCCGGTAATTTGGCATTTTATTGGACATATCGAATATGATCAAACGACACACGACGAACAGTCTCTATTACACATATTACAAATTGTCGTGCAAAAACAGCAAGCAGTCCAACGATTCCGGCTTCAACGACGTGCGGCGCTTTTGCATTACGTAGCCCGCCGAACTGAAGTTACGTTCGCTGCTTGCACTCGTCGCCGGAATTGCTAATATCTTTTTGCGAGCCTGGCAAGCTTGTGAATTTTATTTGCACTGCATACCTGCCACAGCGCGGCACTTTTGCAATACAAGTAGACGGCCTCATGCCAGCAACAATGGAGTTCGCTCGCCAAAGCCGTCACGTGTACGGTATGCCTATGCAAGCGTCAGCTTGCAAGAAGGTGATCTACGTCGGGTCGCTCGTCGCTGTCGCGTGCGCTTTCACTCATATGGAGTTTGGCCTTAAATCTAACATGAACACTCGCGTGGCGCCGTCACTAGCTCAGGTGGTGTTACTTCTCTGTTTGTCGGAGTGCAACAGAGGCAGTGCTTTACCTGCTCCCCTTTAGTTTAAAGTAGCGAATGGAAAGGAAAAGCGGTAAAGGGCGGTCGCGGAAAAGGCGCTGTATGCGTGCTGGAAAACAATTCCCGCTCATTCTCTATATTTAGGGCTTGAGTCGGGCTTTTGCGCCGGGCCTGAGTCCCGGCCCGCTAAATCTCCAAGTAGCCCGAGCCCTGCCCGGGCCCGAGGTGAAAATACGTCGGCCCGCCCGAGCCCGGCCCGCGGGCCGGGTCGGGCTCGGGCTTTCGGGCTACCCGGAGCCCGTGCACACCTCTACTCCAGTCTGCCTCTAGCTGCTCACTTCGTGTTACACGACAAGCACCGCGGTCAGAGCCTCTGCTGAGCTTCATAGTCAAGGTTACCACGGGTTTGCATCAGGGCTACGCAAAACAACAGCAGAGCCACACATTCATGCCACCGGCTGTGGAGAACGCGGGTACTTCGCTTACCCAACACGCTCGCAATGGCCCGTATCCAGCGCTCTCGCCTTTCTTCTTCGTATGACAACTATGGAAATCGGTAAAACTGAACGTTGTTATTCAGTCTTTTACGTCCGTGGCAATTCACAACGCAACAACTAGTGCGTCTTTTGCGGAGTTTCTTCGTAGCGTGCGGAGGGCTCTCGTCTGCTGCTGTTTTCGCCGTCATTCAGGCGAGTGATCCAGCAAGCACTTCACGACGGTTCGGTGGCGCGTCCGACTAGCGGAGAGCAATTCACAGCTCTCGTTCTGAGTGCTAAATGCGCAAACACACGCTCAATCGTTGTTTCGCACTCGCTAGTTGCACCTGGTCCCATAGCAAACTGTGCGAGAGAGTCGGTCTATGCACTACTCAATACTTCTCCGACAGGTGGCGCCACACATCTTGGAAACTCCAGAGTCTGACGTCCATATGCACGCGCGTCCAATGTACGGCGTTCCGTGAAGCGGAAAGCCGTTCCGCTTTCACCTCGGCCTCGCCGCGTGGTTCTAAGCGTCAGTCTCGCCGAATGGTTTTCGCATCAGTCTCACCGCATAGCCCCTTAGGTGGCGAAGCAAGCGATGTTCTGGTGAGTCTTGCGGCTTTCGCCCCATTCGAGACCAAGTGTGAATGCGTCTTTAGTTACTGTCAGACGAGCTCAGACAAAACGAAAATGAAAAAAAAAGTCACAGTTTCGCCGCAACGGCGAAGCAGTGAATGCGATAGCCACAAGTTGGAACGTAACGCGAAGAGCGGAAAGCAGATCAAAATTTCCGGCGCGTCGCTCTAGCGCACAGGACGCACGAAAACAACAACACAGGACGAGCGCAAACTATCAAGTGTCACAGTTGTTACTTATTTCTGTTTGAATAACGTGCTCGTTACGGCCGCTGCAGCAAGCGAAGTGATCTTCGTACGCTCTGTAAATTCAGCGCAGACATCGCGGTGAAAGCAGAAGACATACCACCCGCCTCCTCCCTCCACGAGAGAAGCGCGCACGCAGGCGGCCACCCCCTGTAGGGCGAAGTGCACGGAGGCGCGCGCGCAGCGCTACGAGTGGGCCGATGACCGTTAAAGCGTGCCCCTCGCGCACTTCGCGCCATCTCGCTGGTGAGTAAGAAAGCACGCGAAGTAAATGCTGTATATAAATAGCTCGCCATTAGCATGCTGAAAGACGGTAATCATCTAGGCCTAGCCGTTTAACGCCGCACTGCGGAGCGATAGGTCGCCCGTTCCATTCCGCACGTCGGAGAGTATTTCTGAATTATTTTTCTTTGTGGCTTTTATATATATATATATATATATATATATATATATATATATATATATATATATATATATATATATAATTCAAAAGAAAGTTCTTAAGGTCCGGTGCACATGTACACTCTCAGTACGGTCCTGGATAATAGCCTCGATATAGGCGGCATCCTTCTACGTACTGTTTATCATCACGGCTATGGACAGCCCGGCGAAGAGAAATATACGTTACTCTCTTTACGCGGCCTCTCTGATAAGCGGCCGAAGTCCGTATACGGCCCCGCAGGCCGATGCACGCGCGAGAGAAGCGAGAGCGCGCGGCGAAGCGTCGGAAACAACTGCACCACGCATGCCCGCGAAGGCGCGCGCACCGCGCTCGTGATTCCCGACGCGCTGCGCGTGAAGGGAAGGAAAAACAAAACTAAACAAGAAAGCGGAGGCGAGAACCGCGGAAGCTAAGTTGGCTAAGTTTCGCGCCATTTCGCGCCATCACGAGACTTGCAGGCGACGGAGGTTTGAGTCAACTGCGTCGGCTGCGCGCTTTGCGCCTGCCGCTGTGCAAGATGTTCTCATCAATGGATATGAAAGGTGTGTATCGAGGGCAATGTACCTCACCGCAATGTGAGTGCGACGGATTTTGCCGCGCCGGAACAATGAGCCTGCCGCATCATACCAGGCCGGTTGGTGTGCGTACTGCGGCCACAGTCCAGTACAACATGTTCGAATTGGTAAGTGGGCTTTTTTGTTTCTCTGATGGTGTCGTGATATCTGCTAATGCATGTGCAGGATGCAATTTTGCAGAGTGGACGAAGAAAAAAGAAAAAGGGGAGGAGGGGGCTACACATCGCCAGTTATGTATATACATATATCACCGTGTTGTCAACAAATGTAATTTTCAAATTGTACTTGGTTTGCAAACACCTTTTTACTTCATCCAGCTATCTCTCCCTTTGTACTGCATTTTTTCATGCACTGAACATACGGAAATCTCAGCGAAGGTCAGAAAGCAGTAAATTTAAAAAGTACTAGTATTTGAAAAGTAATCACAAGGATCCTAATGGGTGTTGTACGATATCCTTAGTACAACATTTCAGAGTTTGTAGAGTGTTGAAAATATTTTTCAGATGTCATCTCAATGTTAGTGCGTATTATAACATAACTTAGCGTATAACTTAACGACAGACCACATTGCCACCCTGTATGATGCACAAACTCCAACTGGGCTTCTGTGCACCTTGTACATGATGAGCATCTGTTATACCATTGCTGCAGTCACAAAGACGAAGTCCAGTTGTCCAAAGTCTCCAGCGACGTTTGCTTTCTAACATTTTGCAAGGCTTTATTTATTATCTTTTTCTAAACTTGAGTGGATTTTTGGTATATTCCACACCATTTGACAGAGTTTTAAAGTGAGCACATGGCGCATGTCTGAGCAAGTACTGAAACAATATTGTACATATAACGACGTCATTATGATTGTACCAGAAATTAATCTAATTTGAAACAATTTTTATTACTCTGAACAGCGACACGTATCCATCAATGCCAGCTAGCATTGTGGAGGTTCACTGCAGTGGAGTATGAACATAGGTCGGCAAACTCACTCATGAGTCGAATCACTCATACTCACTCAGACTCAGATCGGCCCGTGAGTCTGAGTGAGTCCGTGTGCGTAATATTTTGATGAGTTTGAGTCCAAGGTGGGTCAGGGTCAGAAAATTTTCAGTGAGTCTGAGTCCGAGTGAGACCAGCTGAGGAAAATGGTGAGTCTTAATGTGAACCTTAAGTGCCAAATATATTTGTTGAGTATGAGTGAGTTCCACCTTTTAATGCCGACCTATGGGTACGAATGCGTATGGATGCATACTGACTGTACATACCCAGCGACTGAAGTTAAGGAGAATGGAAAAGAACAACTTTATGAATGTCCGTCAAGATGTACGCGAACGTGCTTAGGGCTCCCATGTTGGGAATAATAGGCCTAACCTGACAGCTGCGTTGAATGTGGTGTATTAAAGATTGGTCCACGCCCAGTGGCATATACTCGGTTGACTCAAGCTGACATCAGATAGTTTCACTGATGCACGCTACATGCCCAGTGAGCCCTGTTGACATGAGTGAGGCTAGGCATGAATAAACACTAGGGGTGTGCGAATATTCGAGTTTCGAATTCGAATCGAATAGTGCCTAATCGAATAATTTGATTCGACTTTCGAATAGGTAGTATTCGAAGTTTCGAATAATTCGACAGGACGAATATCTAAAGCGCGACAAAGGCCGATAGTGCAACTTCGTTAGGGTAGGGTGGCACAAACTAACAGTAACGTCGTTACAGTAGGCCCTCGGTTAAAGCTTTCACTGACATCCTGGTTCAAAAGCGAGCACATGCTGATCCTAAGTGAAATTATGCAATTTCCGCACGTAGAAAAACACATGAGAAAACTGTCAAGCCATTCACAACTTCGTTTGCGAAACGACTTCTTGCGTAGTTCGGTGGCGTATGCAGCAAGCGCCGTAAAACGTCCTGACTTTGGCCTGCGAAACCCTCGGCTATTGGTTTTGCATGTAAAAATTTGTTCACGCTGTGCAGTCGCCACTGCCGCACCGAACCATTCGTTCAGAAACGTCCATCGTTTCGGCACGCAGGTAAAACGCTGCTGTGAATGGGCACCCGAAGTTTTTTGAGTCCGGAGCACCCATGGCGATGAAGCACATTAACGTTGTCAGATGAGCCGTATGGCGCGACCATGGGGAAACAAAACTAGATACCGTACCCCCCTCTCTGAGGAGGTTATGAGTGGCGCTGCTCACTGGAATGGCGGCTCTTCTATCAACATGCTTGCGCACCCATAAAAACTGAAACAAAAGCCACTCCCGAACAAGTGCGTAATAAAACTCGGTACGCCGTAGCGTCCCTGATTTTTTCTTTGTCTTGCCGCAAATGGCGGTACACATTTCGTGTAAATATACTATTCGATATTCGATATTTTTGGCCACTACTCGGCATTATTCGATTCGAATTCGATTCGAGGTGAAATTTCACTATTCGCGCACCCCTAATAAACACACATAACTATAACTGTGTGCAATTGCCAAAGAATGCTAATCACAATAGAATACCAGCATGTGTGACTTCCAGAAAAAATTATCTTAAGCCTGCCTTAAATGTGCTTGTGTGTGATGATCAGCACTTTACTACAAAACTTGTCAGCAGTGTTGGTTTTCAAGTCCATAAAACTGACTGGATTTTACAAAAAAGTATTGCACATTACAGGTACCACATGGACAATTGAAAAAGCAAGCCGCTTGTTTTTGCCCGTTCTTTTGTCTGTACCTGTTACAGACGTAATAGTTCACATGTTTCCACATTTCCAATTTTTACACACATACATTCTTGGTATTCTTTTAATTACGTACGTAATTTAAAGCTGGTTTCATGCAACACTGCCCAATTTCAGAGCGTGTTCATTTCACGGCTGGCGGAAGCAAGGCGGCACAGGGGTTATAGGAGAGCAAAGAAAGTACCCTCACAGGCCCAGGTTGCTGAAAATGAAGACATAACAGAAGAGTTGGATGCTGCTGTGGCATTGTCAGAACTTTCAGTAAGTTTTAATTGCAAAATTGGAGTAATGTGTTTCTTAAAACTGCCCCAAACAATAGTGGACACAACATTGCTTGCTGCTTTTCATGCTTTCTTTTTCACTGCAGACAAGAAAACAGGGACACAAAAACATTAGCATAATTTGTTTGTACATGTTTTACTGTCCCTATCGTTTTAACAGAGCTCAGGAAAAAAAATAATAGCTTTACCAAACCACACGAATGCTCTTAGCTGGCGGTGCCGATATGAAAGAAAATTTAGCTACACTATTTTCAAACTATTATTCGGGACGGCTCCTGCGATACAGTTACACAGGTCTAGAGCATTTCGTCTATAAAAAAGCATGTGTCCACTGGTTGAATTTTAACAAGGAACTAAAATATGATCTGTGTACTGTGGCATGTGACTTGTCATGTGCACTGCTGTTGCTCACAACAGTATCATTTGCTATAAAGGGACATTAAGGAAATACATTAAACCACGCTGAAAAATTTATTGAAACATTTTTTTTTTGAAAAGTTCATTTTTGTTAGCTTCACTGTAACGTAATCATTGGAAAAGGAATTTAATAGTGCATAACTTTCTCATCTACTCTTGTGTAAACTTGAATGTCATAGATTTCAATGAAGTGGTAATTGTGTTACAGCGATTGTTGTTAAGTGACGGTTGCTGAAAGGTACTCAGCTTAGTCTTTTGTTCGTTGAGAAAAAAGTTTATTGATAGTAAGTGCAGTGCATATGCTCTTACTTTCTAGGTCCTTCAAGCAGCGGCCAGTCCAGCTGGTCCTTTCGACGAGGAAAGGATGCTTGTTTTGTTGCGAGCCTCGCTAAGTGAACGGAAACTGAGTCCTCCACCATGTTTGCCATGCTACTTTCTGAATGAAGACATTGTAAGTGTCAACACAAGAATCAAAACTGTTGCATCTAATATATATTTAGCTAGTGAGCTAGCATTTTCGTATTTTCGATGGAGGCGAGAATGCTTGAGGCCCATGTACTTAAATTTATGTGCACGTTAAAGAATCCGGGTGGTTGAAATTGTCGGAGCCCTCCACTACGGCTTCAGGAGAACTTGGGTTTGACCGAGTTGGTGCTTACTGTCCGACATCTTGACTGCACAAAAAAAAACGAGGACAAAGGGAGGTACGACTACACGGGTGGTGTCGTCGTACCTCCCTTTGTCCCCGTCTTTTTTGTGTGGCCAAGATCTCCACTAGGGCATCTCTCATAATCATATCGTGGGTTTGGGACGTTAAATACCAACAATTATTATTATTATTATTACTTATTCTGCTGCACTACCCAAAGGGGGAGGGGGATAGTCAATGTGTCTGTCTCACAGTATCGACTGTTAGTGACATATTCATTACCCTTGTTGCTGCTGTAAGGAGTATCACTTTATGTTTGCAGATCTCCATCGAAGCAGAGCTTCGATTTGAAGACAAATGTCAAGTATGTTGGCACGGTTGCGCTTGGCAAAAGAAGTTGTGTCAAAAACCTGCGGCCGCGAAATGGACTTTGTTGACATTGATGATTACTTGAAGGGTAATCATGCCAAATATGCACTGATAACACTGGTAGGCTTTTCATTTTTCTGTTATTAGCCTTTTCCGCATTCCGTACTTTTAGCGGTTCTTCAGTAAATATGTCGTAAAATGTGGTAGTGTGCGTAAGGTGGGATATCTGTCAATTTCTTGGATGGAAAGAAATGGTGGCAGTGGCAGGTGTGTAAAAATCAGTCGTGGTGGTACTTACAACAGCAAAATAAACTAAGCTTTTAAACCAGGGTATAAGCACAATCAAGCCAGCTGCAATAATGGAAGCCTTAGCTTGGCAAAGGGAATGCATATCTGTTTCAATATTTTTATAGGCTGATACTGCTGGTTGTCGTGGAGTGGTAAAGTCTGGCTCATTTGTTGTGGTAAATGAGAAATTAAGTGTCCGTGCATGATTGATGCACTCTACGGTAATACTTACAAGTACTACAGACCTAGGCACAAAACAAGAAAGATGAATGCTTGATAACAATGTTTGCTCGTCCTCGCAATAAAATGCAAGGGGAGCAGTTTTGTAATGGCTTGTTCACACATCCGACTAGCACCGGTAACGTGACTTAGTCACAAAGCGTCTGTTCGTAAATTTTCACAAATGGCTGCATTAGCCCAGTCAATTGTTGCTTGATTTTTCAGTCGCAGAACTCTGAACCAGTCAGATAAGCAGGAACATTACGTTGGCTTAATTTATGGAGCATTGGTAATGCAAGAAAAAAATGTAGCACAAAACAACACTAGCATATTCAAGGAACATGGGTCCAGCGCTGGGAATAGCATCAGTCCCGTGTTCCTTGTCTGTCCTAGTGTTGTATTGCGTTACATTTTTTTTCATCCAAAGTCATGAACCAACTAGCCCCAGAAAATGTTTTGCTAAGGTAATGCAAAGCAACGTGAATCCTGTGCAGCAGCCGATATAGACCGCACACAGTCTTGAACACTGGTCACTTTGAGTCGCATTTTTACTAGTCAGTCGCAAATGTTTGCGTGACCAGTGCTATTTGCTAGTGAATGAGCCTTTATACTGGATACAACCAAAGGGCCTGGCAATTGCACCCTTATGACCCTTCAGTTCTGTTTTCTTTTTTTCTTTTTTGCATAAGATTAGCGAAACGTCATTTCACCATAAAAATTATACCAATGTCACTTTTGTGCAAATCTTTAGTTGCCTGTGTTTAGTGGCGTCTATCCTTAAATGATGTTTGATTGTGTCAATGTAAGTGTATGTTGTAAATTGCTGTTCTTTATGGCCCTACTCCCGATTCATTTTGTAGAGCCTCCAGCTGTGGTCAAAGTAATGTAGCAAAATTTTATCATTATTTCTTCTTGCACGTTGTATTTAAGTTTTCAGATACGCTTTATAAAGCACCATCCCTATTTTCAGAACACCGATGCATGATCACAATGTAGACAAGAAAGAAAGGATTGACAGCACTAGTGCTATCGTAGTGTCCTTTCTTTCTTGACTGTGTCGCAATTTTGCACTGGTTTTTCGGACTATGTTTGATCATGCCCAAGTTTATGGTATTCTGTTTATATCTATGCATGGCTTTCTGGGACACGCAGAACATGTCAAACGAATTTCTGGCAGCTATTTTCTTCAAAAAGTGTTCACTCAGGCTTCGTTCACACTTAAGCAGCAGGAGAGCAGAAAGGCCAGTGTGGGTTTAAATTGTGTTCTGTAGTGGTTCGCAACATTCACATTTGTTCTGCTGCCAAAACCACTAATTTCGCCCAGTCATGTTAGGCCATCAACACTGGTGAAGCCAGGTAGTTGACGGGTTGAACCCCCTTCCCAAAAATATTTGAATTTTCTATGTGTATATATAGACGTACACATACACTAAAGAGTAGTTGACCCCCCCCCCGCCCAAATTCTGCCTTTGCCCCTGGAAATTCAGTCCAGTGATTGCATGCCACTCTTGCCTCTTTTCTGTGCCTATACCGTACCAAACTTTAGCTATGCATGCAGATCACACACAAGGTATAATTTTAACCTTTTCGACTTGTTTTTTCTGGAAAAGCATCGACAATAGCTGAACAATGGACGTACTGGTAGGGGTGGCAGTAAGAGTGCCCGACTCTGCAAAAGTGAGATGTGCGAGACAGGCAAACATATCACCATTTCTCATGTTGTATGCTCCTCTTCCTGTGTCCAGTCTTCGTGCTGATTTTTCCATCGAAGTAGCATGAACCAGCTACTTCAGGAAAGTGTACTACCAGACATATCACTGTTTCATCTTCCTGCTCTGTCCAACTCCTTCAATATCTTAATTCACATTTGGCTCTTGAAGAATGCATCCGCGGAAAGGGAGAGGGTGGAAGTTTTGTCATGGAGCATGAGGTACTTTCTACGCATGTCGTGTTACCTCGTCTTTTGTTCGTGTATATTAGCGCAGTTAATATGCCTTTAAGGTTTCTGATTGAATACATGAATTGCCTTGACCCCTTGGCAACCATTTTGTATTTGTAATTGCAAGTTTACATGCTAGTGCAGCCAAGGACCATCTTCTGGTAGAGCAGGAACGTTCCATTATTGCTCTAGCAAAGAAATCTGTTCAAGACCGATGGGACTCGCCACTTGATTTTCCATTTGCTTAGTGGCTAATCAAGCGGAACTACTAGCGAAGTTCTGCTGCTTCCATCTGCTTCGAGCACTAGTGTGAATGCACCTTAATAGAAATCATGTCTTCGTCTATTCATTTTTGTGCAGACTGTACAAGACCTTTCTAATTTGATATCTATTTCAGGAAGACTTCTCTGACGAAGACTCCGCAATTCCTGGCCCCAAAGTTTTTTGGGGATTGTCTTCACAAAAAGTCTATTGTGGAAGCCCCAATGAGGTTATTGACCTGAAGCGTCTGACCTTAAACCGGCTGAATGCTATATTCAAAGCTCATTTACTAATTCTTTGTTTTTATCACCGGTTACCGAGGAGGAATTAGCCACTGCCATATGCTCACTAAAAACAGCCTCTCCAGGCGAAGATGGCATTGCCGCAATATCTATCAAGGCAGTTATTGACTCGATCGTCGCCCCATTTACCTACATATGCAACAGACTCTTCTTGACGGGAATTTTTCCATGTGCCATGAAAACAGCTCGCGTAACAATAATTTTTAAAGGAGGTAACAAAATGACCTTCAAAATTATCGCCCAATATATATTGCCGCTTTTCTCTAAGTCGCGAACGCCTTGATATATAAGAGGGTAT
>NC_051183.1:126105662-126149245 GCF_013339695.2 Rhipicephalus sanguineus | reverse complement strand
TACGAGGACGAACGGGTGCCGCCTTAAAGGAGCTTCGCCCCTAAAACAGGTGCGGCCTACTCCGTCGCGTCGCCGTCAAAGGGCGAGCGCGTCTCGGCTGAGTTGGCAGTTGCGGCCACTGTTTTATAGACGATAGACTTTCTTGGGGAACGTAAACGCAGAAATTCGGTATGTCTGCCTTTCTGTTTGCCTGTCACCCGATTCAGCCACGCGGCCAAAGTTTAACCACTTTCTGAGAGCCCAGCCGTTCATACTTGTGAACAGTGCCGATCAAAAAGCAAATGTTACGCATACCTCAGGCGCAACATCAGTACGTAAGTATTAGGTGGTGTGTTCCTTTACTAGAAAATACATAGATACGTAATTCTAAAGACCCTAGTGTTTCTTGCGCTGCGCTGAAAATGCTACTGTTTGTTGGGCTGCGCTGCAAATGCGACGCTAGGAGCCAGATGCTGCGATTCAACATAGAGGAGGAGGGCTCATGTAGTACGGCCGTACGGCCGGCAGACGACTATCGTCTTTCGACAACATTTGCAGCGAAGCACGCAGATACGCCGCCATTTTTTTGGTGAGGACACCACTGCTCCGGTACGCATGGCAGACGCCGGTTCGTGCTACAATATGGTCGCGAGAAAAGACGCTGCTGTGAAGTAGCACGAATTCGCCTGCGATCTACAGTGTCTGGAAGCGTGCCTGAAGAATATTTCTCGCCAAGGACCATCAGGGAAAAGAAGCAAGTGGGAGCCCAGCGACAAGTCGATGGTATATTCATGACATTTAACTGACAATGACCACAAAAAGTCACAGTTTCGAAGCAAGGGTAAAGCAATGAATGCGATAGCAAGAAATTGGAATGTCACACGAAGAACACGAAGCAGCTCGATGCTTGCAGCGCGCCGCTGAAGCACAAAGAAGGACGCGCGAAATGAATGCACAGGCATGCACAGGGCAAGCGTGAAATAACAACCGTCACAGTTGTTACGCCTATGTGCTTGAGCAACGCACTGCAAGTGTCCACAATGGAGAATCAGACGCTTTAGATATTTTTTTCTTTTTAACTGCAGCGCGTGGAGTGAACTCCTGCGTCTCCTCCCACAGGGGGCGCCTGATGCAAGGCGTGCCCGGTGTTCTTTGTTTTTTTTTTCCCTTCCACATCAGGAGTGGGTACACAAAATGCCCATTTTCGTCGTGCGCGCGTCTCAAGGGCAGTATTCGAACTGAAAGAAAATTAAGAGCACTGCGTGATTGAAAACACGCTCACGCTCCTCCGAGATTTGCTTACCACCAGCCCTACATGATGTATATAAACAGCTCGCCGCTGCTTCGCCGGCGCATACATGGCGCGTGGTTAAGTTGTCTAACGCAGCGCGTTGGGGAACGAGTGATTGCGGGTTCGAATCCGTAGGCGGTACTTCGGAATTTTTTTCTTTTTTATTTCTCTTTGCTGCCTTTTATATATATATATATATATATATATATATATATATATATATATAATATATATTATATATATCTATATATATAGTGTCATGACGATGAGCGAGCGGCCGAGCTTGGGCCCTCGTGCTTGACCAGCACGAGGAGGAGAAAGACGAGGCAGAATAGAACAGCCGGCCTAGCGAACAGGCGTTGTGTCTATTTCTCTCGTCTTTACAATGCGCAGCCGTCGAAAGGTAAACCCAGCTGTTAGTTGAGGCAAACGCGTCTTCAGAGGAACGCCGGCACGCTTCCTCGCTGATGGAACCCGCAAGTTTACCACCGCGGCAAGCATCCATCCCACCACCAGCGGACGGCGTCCAGGCCTCCATTGTGGTTCCGGGGAACTACTTGTCCGGTGACGTGCTACTTCGCGGCAACAATGCGCACCGGGCTCCTCTCACCCAGGAACGGCCGTTACATGCCTCCTCGTCCACCACCTGCAATCTGTCGGCGCTTCAGGCACCGTCCGTGGACGGCGTCCAGGCCTCCTCGGCGGCTCAAGCCTCCTTCATCGACACCGCAGTACCAGTTCACGACAAGCCATCGCACGGGTACCGGTTACCTCGGGAACGCGGTTGACGCTTCAAACGGCAAGGATCCCGGGAATGCCGTCCACGCTTCCCACAGCGACAACGGCTTACTCCAGTACTCCATCGGCAACCGAGCCGCTTAGGGGGCTGTCCAAGCTCCCTCGGACAAGGGTCCCTCCTCTGTGAATACGCCCGATCATGTCATACTCCTCGGACGGTCCACCCAGGCACCACGGGCGTATCGCCCGAGAGCGCCACCGAGCTTTCCGCCACCATCGCGCGACTTCCGAGTCACGGTGAACGCCTTGGCAGCGTCAATCTCCGTGCTGTGTCCTGCCGCCTTGCCAGCACTGCATTCGCTCAGTGCCGCGTTGGCCGCCGCCGCCTCGCAAGACCATGAAGAGAGCTCACCCGAGAGCCGCAGAGAGCTGCGGTGTGCCCTCACGAAGCTCTCATGCCAACTCGACTGGTTGGCGTCGTCATGCCCCGGAGTTTCGTCTACCGTATCACCATCACCGGCTGCCTGCGAACTACCGGAATTCCGTGGCTTCCAGGACGACGTTTTCCTTTGGATTGACACCATCAACTCGCTCGGCACCCGCCACGCCTGGACGGACCATCAAAAATGGATTATTGCCATCGACAGCCTTCGCGATGCCGCTAAGCATGGCATGCCTACGAGGGGCGTCAGGCAGCCATCCTGGTCGGCATGGTGTGCAAAATCACAAATCCTTTTCGTCCTCTTTCACATGCGTGTGACCCTATCTCCCCAGACCCACTCTCGACCGTGCATGGGGGCTGTGACGCACACCACCTCGACGGCGCCGCTCGGACGTGCACAAACCTGCCCGCCGCCCGAGATCAAGCTCGCGAGGCGCAGCGCTTCTATGGTGCAGGTGTGCCCTTCACCAACGTGGCCCTTTTTCGGGCATCAAGCTCATGTGGGGCCACCAGCTCGATGGGGCATCGGTGCCCTCGAGCCCCACGGCAGAAACCCTCTCGGCTGTCCCTGAAACTGACGTCGGACGCCGGTCCTACACTCCGTTGCTGGTCTCCGCCTCTTGCGCCGGTAACACGACATCTCAACATCACTGAGAGAGGGCGAGACCACTCCTCGTCCAGCACAGTTGGAGGAGCCGGCCCCAGATTCGCCTTCACTGGGACACATACAGACACCAGCTCCTGTCGTGCTTGACACGCCTACAGTACAGGCGCCGGAAGAGGCCCAAGGTATTCATCCCTGTGCTAGACGACGAAATTCATGAGGGACACAACCTCGGCACTGAATACACTCGCAGCAGCCTCTCGAGCGAGATCAAACGCAGAAGGCCGCGGGGCAGACACCGGCCGCGAAACAGAGTTTTCCGCCGAGTATCCTCGAATTCCGCGACGTTGCCAGAGACCACGACCACCTTCGCGCAGGTGCCAGCACCTCTCGTGTCTTGCCCACCTTTCGCGAAGGTACCGGAAGAGCCCATGACACACACCAGAGGCACCACTGTGCTCTCAGACCCGCCGGAGCCGCTTCTACTGCTTGGAGAGCATTCCTTGACCGAATGCGCACCCAGTCACCACATGTTCAGTGACAAGGTTCTCCGGTACAAGCGCAAGATTGTTGTCCTGTCGATAACCCCAGAGCCCATTGAAATAATATCCTCTATCCCGAATAAGCCCGCTGTAGAACCCCCAGCCAAGGCACCCGGCGTGTCTTCTCAGATGCTGTTCCGGCAAGCTTCTTTGGCCGTGCCGCGTCTGCCGCTTTCCCCCTCCACGACTCAGCCGAAGCCCGCCGAAAGATTTATCTATGGCAGCTGTCCACGGAAAGTCCCTGAGTGGCCGAGACCGACCACAACGATGTAGCCAGTCTCGTCCTCCAGATACCCGCCTGTCAGATCCCCAAACGAAATCGCAGCGTGGTCGGGACAAACCACCGAGGTGCAGTCAATGCCGCCCACCAGAAGCGTCATCGGCAAACTCCAAGCCAAGTTCCAGGATTGTAGTGAACCAACACAGTGACACAGCCAGCATCTGCTACCAGAGACATTATCGGTGGCTTTGCTCTTTGGCAGTCATGGCCGAGTGTCATGACGATGAGCAGCGGCCGAGCTTGGGCCCTCGTGCTTGACCAGCACGAGGAGGAGAAAGACGAGGCAGAATAGAACAGCCGGCCCAGCGAACAGGCGTTGTGTCTATTAGGGGCGAAGCTCCTTAAGGCGGCACCCGTTCGTCCCTCGTAGTCGTCGTGGTCGTAGGAGTGAGTAACAAGTCTTACGCTTTGACCTCCAAGGTGGTGCCGGTGGGAGATTTCTCCTGTGCGTTGTTGAACAATAAAAAATTCGCAGCGTGCGCGTTAACTAAAAGCCGAATTCTTCTGTCTCTCATTCCCCATTAGCAGCCATTGGCATGTTCCAGTAGGAAACGTTAGTAGAAGTAGAAGTGTAAGTGTTAGCTAAAAGCCGACTTCTTCTGTCTCTCATTGCCATTAGCAGCCATTCTTTACCTCCAAGGTAGTGCCTGGTGAGATTCTCCTGTGCGTGATTAAACAATAAAACTTTTGTTCAAAACCCCGTTGATTGATGAAATAAACCAACGAAAGACGCCAGATGTTTTGTAAAGCAGAACGAAAGAACGCCAGATGTTTTCTTAAAGTGTAGTAGTAGTAGTTATATGTAGCCACCTCGCCCGATCGTCACGGGGCGAGGGTGGACCGGCAACGGCGCGAGGACCCTGCCGTACGAGAGTTAAATCACACTAAAAGACATACTTTGCGGGCGATACACTCTAGTGAGCTTTCAACTTTTCGTCTTAATGTACATGATAAAGAAATTATTTCTACGAAAAACGCAAGGCACACCTTGAGCAATATGTTTGGTTTTGGGACGCTAAATGGAACCATGAGGCGATGCGAAGCCGGAGCACTTGCACGATCGCGTTCCGTTGGCTTTCGTTGGGCATGCTACCGACCTCGCGTCGTGGAACGCGCGTCCTGTCTTCCCTCTAGCCTTGCCTTTAATTCGCACAGGGCGAGCGGGGAATGCGGTCGCTCTTGGCGCTCTTTCGCTCGGGAGCGGACTTCTTCCTTGCATTTCACCGATCACAAGTGATAATGAAGGGACCACGTAAACCAACAGTACAATAAAAGTTTGATGTTTAATATATACACCATGTTTCACACTCTTTATATTATGTACTGGGCGCATTTCACGGAAGAGTTTCACGGTTTACAGATGATTCCCTCCGTAGCTTCGCCCCACTCATCATCATTCACCCCGTGGATATGCTGTGATTTTTTTTCTTTCGTCTTTACAATATATATATATATATATATATATATATACATATAAGGGGCATCACGGTGACGGCAAAAATCAGCCGAGACTGTCCATAAAATTGCTATCGCAATACAGGAACACGAAGATTAGGCTTATGCTTCCGACTGCGGTCCCGACTACGTTTCCCGGTTGTCAGCACTACATGTAAAAAGAGAACACGCAGCCCAGGAAACGCCGGCGAATGAATCCAGCTAATGACGCAATAGTCTGGGCAGGTGATTGTAAAAGCTTAGGAGAAAGCCCAAAGATCACATGTTCCTCGCACCCTGGGAAAGACGAGGTCAAAGCGCTCGTTCCACAGTCGAGCTCAGAATGTAGCACAGAATGTACTACCTTTCCCGTAGACCAGGCCTGCCAAACCACAATAGATCTTGTGCATCTCTTGGGGCGTTAAGAAAGTCAGAGAAAGCAGCGAACAGATTGAAAAAGAAAGTTGCTCGTCAAGGAGAACAGTTGAAAGAATTGCGGGCCGATCGAGATGAAAGAATTACACCATCTCCCACTAAAGACAACCAGGTGGGGATGCGAAGCAGCGCATGGGTCGACTTAAAGTTCCGTTCATCACGGGCGCCTTAACCGATGTTAACGCGTCCTTGCAAGTAGAGCACACCATGGATCCAATGTAGTGGCTGTTGCCATTCGCCATCACGTGATTGCTTAAAGAGTGTAAGGGGAAGAGGCCACAGCGTCTTTGAGCCAGCACGCATGGTTTTGTCTGCGTTACGCCAAGCTAGGACAGCATGCGGCAGCCTGTGCCCCTAAAGTTCTCTGCACGTATCATCATCAAGGCGGTCGAACAACAAGAGGAAGAACATTGTACGAGCGCGCGCTCAGATGGCTATGCCACGCTCACAGCGGCGCGGCTGCATCACGTGGGCGGACACCACCGCCGTACACAGCCCCGAGCAAAAGCTGCTTCGCATCTAATAAAGGAATGCCTTTTAACTCACGATTGTTCGTAATATTGCACTTGCTTTCGGGTGAGTCAAGCGGGCAGCTTTCATGGGGAATATTGAGACAAACTCTACAAATGCTAGCACTCCACGACAAACTGTCCACATATGTGGGGTAATCGGTACTTGTAATAACGACTTCAGTATTAAACCTGTAATGTGCAACTATAAAACGCGTTATTTACGGCTTGATTAGAGTCCCTGTCGCGCGTAGCAATGCGTCCGTGGAAGCGCTTCTCCGTGAGCGGCTGCCCGGAGCAGTGGCGCCAGGGCTGGCGCGAGGAGAACTACGCCCGAGACGCCTTAGCGGCGCCAGGCTGCAGGCCGCACCTGTTTTTTTTTTAGATGCGTAGCAGATTTTGCTCGGGGCTGTGTCCGTCCTTCCATAGAGAACCCAAGCTCAAGTTTTCGGCCCGACGACAGCGCCGCGCTGGCCGCGCTGCGGCTCTGTCGGAAAGCTCCGGATTGCACGCGCGGCCGATTCAGCCCCTTTCACGGTAGCCGTAGCGCACGAGGCGCACGCGTTCTTCTGGCGTTGCGGGTAACTGGGGGGCCGTCAGCTCGGCAAGTTGAACCGAGAAGCTTGATGTGCGAAGCTGCGCATTTCCGCGATGGCAGAAGCGACCCCGTGGAAGCGCAAGCGAGGTCTGAAGTATTGCGGTTTAATGGCCTGCCACAACAGGGCAGACGATTCACGTGTGAAACTGTATCGGCTCCCGGGCGTGTCGCACGAGAAGTAAAGGCGGCAAGCGTGGATAGCTGACAGCGCACACGATTCACGTGTGAAGGCACACGACGAAGGCACACGATTCACGTGTGAAACTGTATCGGCTCCCGGGCGTGTCGCAGGAGAAGTAAAGGCGGCAAGCGTGGATAGCTGACAGCGCTGTTTCGCCTTCTGTTTTGGCTGTCTGAGTTCATCGCTTTCGTTCGTTTCGACTACCTGAATCGGCAAGTAACGCGGCGCATGCACGCAGCGACTACAGTAATGATTACTCGCTGTCTTCTTGCATTGTGAAAGTCCAGTTACGGTTGTAGGTGAAGCAACTTTGTGTTTTGATTCCCCGTGTTCGTGAGACCTACCCGTCGTTGTTGAACGTTCACACTCGCGTTATAGCGTTGCGCGGTTGGTTGAATTCAACTGAGCTCGGCACATTGCCAGAAGTTCGGCGCCTGCAATTCAGCGTCGGGAAGGCTGCTTTATCACGCCGGAACGGACGTCTGTGCATTTTCAGCAAGCTTTTACATCGTTCTGCAGGTTTGCTTTGTTTTTGTCACTTTATTGGGGTGATATATACTTAAGCCGCTAAATATAACTGGCACTTATTACGTGCTTTGCAATTGCAACCTTGAAGTAACCACCTTCTGACTTTGTGCGATTTTCTAGCCGCGTTCGCGCAGCATGTATTATACGCCTGTCAAGTCGATATCATAAAAAAGAGACGGCAAGTATGACGCGAGAGCCGAAAAAACGAGGCGAGCCGTTCATCTTGCTTCACAGTGGTTAAAGCTCAACTATATAGCTGCATCGCGTCTTAATCGGCGGGTGATTCTCCAGCGGCACGGAGGACTTGAGTCTACCCTTCTCAGGAAGCAGTGGCATGGCCATATAATGTTTTTCTCGCACGCCGCAAACGTTTGTTCACGAAAGTACACGACTGTTACTGTAAGCATGCCATAATAAAACAACAATCGTATGATTCGTAGTCCACACCGCAGAACATCGATAGCGGGTACGGCTTCATCTTTAACATGACAGAATGAGACTTACCTCGAGGTATACGTCCTAAATGGTGTAATCGCGACTTTGGAAATGCCGGACTTGTTTGGGGCAGCGCTAAAGAACACACGGACAAAGACACATAGTAGACGCCACGGGCGCTGTGGCGTCTACTATGTGTCTTTGTCCGTGTGTTCTTTAGCGCTGCCCCAAACAAGTCCGACGATGAACCAGCTCGCCCAAACCAAAGTTTTGCTTTGGAAATGCATATCGCTTTGAGTCGGGCGTCGTTGTCGATCGTCTGCTCTTCACCGTTAGCGAGATTGACAGGCCTTTCTCCGTTTATCAAGTTCGCTTTTCGGAAGTACCAGCCAAGCCTGAAGATCTTTTGAAGCCGCACTGCAAGCGGTACATTGTGAGGCGCCGCAAGTGCACCGCGAGAGCTCTGCTCGTGCACGCAAGCGAGAGGCAACGCGGTGGAGAGAAGGGAAAGCGCGCAATTCTTACACACCAGTTTCTATTTTCCTGCCAGAGATGGCGCTGCCTATCAAGAGCAGCAGCGACGCTAAGCGTTGCTTGGGAAGCCTATTGGCGTCCGTGCGCTAGGGAAGCATGTGTGCTGGCACGCGCTAGGGCGTTCGGGCCTCTGTAAAGGGCTGGGTAAGACGCTGTGGCCTTTCCCCCTTACAGTCTCTCTGCAATCACGTGATGGCGCCGGGGAACAATATTCTGCAGAGACGGGATGAACCCTCGTGCTCCAGCGTAGCGTGGAGATGAACCCGCGTGCCGTGCTCCAACAATCGGGACGAGTAACAGCAGCACTAACTACAGTGAATGCATGGTGTGCTCCACTTACAAAGACGCGTTAACATCGGACAAGGTACCCGGGATGAACGGAACCTTAATTCGACCCATGCGCTGCTTCGCATCCCCACATGGTTCCCTTTAGTGGGAGATATATTTTTTTATATAGCGGCCGTGCGACTTCCATCAGGTTCGCTGTTGCTGTCTGCGTCGAACGCCACTGTAGCCACCATGTGCCCTCGTTTCTGGATCGTTCGAGGTCTCGCGAGAACACAACGTAGTAAGTGTTGCGTTACGTACGCAGCGTCTTGTTAATGGCGTACGCAGGCATACGTTACGTAATGCGTATGCGCACTTCTCTCCCGCAGCCGTGCTGCGTACGTAGGTTCGTTACATACGCACAACTAAAAGTTAAAGTTACCCCATACATCCTTGATATAACGTCAGCGCGCGCGCCTTCAATACTTCACGAGGATGGATTTCTCATCGGGCGTTAGGGAAGAGAGAAGTTCTAGGCGTAAATTTTCGTATTTTGTTTTCTTTCATATAAACGGCATGCGTAGCGATTGAAATCTTACTGCGGTTCGCTTTACTGGAGCGCTTCTAACTTCAAAGCCTGAAATAGGCACAAAATCGAGATAGCCGCAAGGGTGGCTCTGACGAATACGAAGTGAGAGCCATTGTGTAGCAGCATTAGCTCCAGCAGCACTGCCCAATGCGCGACGACATCTATTTTGCACTCTGATTTGTAGCTATTCATAAGGCGTAGTAGTCATACAGTCAACGGCCGAAAAATCCCCTTGACACGAAGGGTACAATGGTTCGTGACGTCTGATGCCCATATAAGTACGTCGTGTTATGAGAAGAAAAAATATAGTGTCAAGTTACCATAAAGGCAATCAACGCATACTAAGGCGAATCATGAGGGAATCAAGTTATATTAAACTGAATTCAGTTAATTTAACGCGATTGAATCACATTAAATTCATTAAGTTCAATGAAGGAATCACGCATGCCGTGAGTTATTTCGCCTGAATGCCGTGATTCACACGTGAATCACGGCACTGCGACGAAACACAATGTTAACCCAAGCAATACACCAGGTCACATGAATGTCTACGTGCGAGTGGAAGTACCAGACACTCAATTCAATGATTAGGGTAGCCTCTAGATTGTTTTAAAACGTACGTGACATTGTTTTTATTATATAACCAAGGTATTACGGTGCACGCTCCAAATTTCCGGGATGCTGTGGTGTACACCTACATGTCTTCCGAAGGTAGCGGAAAACACCAACTGCCGCTCTCTACTTTAGGTAGAGGAAATTGCGCAAACGAAATTACTTTCACGCGGTCCCTAAGTACGCATTTGCCTAAGACGACTGGAAGGCGAAAGCCATCGTCTTTTTCTTCTCAGTAGGTTGTATTCGTCCCGCCCGAAAGCGTTCCGCACCCAGCATGGTTTCGCACTGCCTCCAGGATCAAAGTCAATGCAAGGTTTCCGCACTTGACCTGGTTTTACAATTGCCTCCGGGATCGGCACACATTTGCCCAAGCGACGATATGATACGATGACGTCATAATATGACGTAACTATGTCATGTCGCAAATTTTGTCGATCGCTGACGAAATGATCACGTCATGTGGTGATGCCGTTGCGTGATGATTTTTTTTTCATCACAACGACGCTGCGGGACAACAGTCGACGCTGACGGTCAGTTTTCATGTTTGATAGGGCATTCGAGGCTTCCTCCTTAAAATTGCTGAGTAAAGTTATCGGATGCCACAGATTCATTTTTCTGTGTTTTTGCCTGATTCAACGAGGGGCTCGAAGGAATCATGGTTGAAGACATTCACCATTCTCGCAAATTTAACGGTGTCATTAGAGCAATATCCGAAGAGATTGAGCTTCGAAATGTGGGGTCTACACAGCGAAATCCTTCTTTGGCAAAAAGATGTGTTGATGATTCTGGGTGCAGTATTACGGCCACGACTATCACGGCCTTGGTTTCTGCCTAAGTTATTAACGGGAAAGTCCTAGATGTCTCATCAACACGCAAATTGACCGCCGACGTGGCGCGGCGTTGGCGAAAAATCATCGAGTGATGAGTCACCGTATAACGTAATTATGGAGTTACTGGACGCCAATGTTTGTGACACCATCATCATGTCACTATGGCGTCACATAACGTCATGTCACATGATGGAGAACTTAAATGCCCATTGAGTCGACTGAATTTCTCTCCAGGCAATCGAAAGTTATCCTATCTGTGCATTTTCTCAGGCCTTCTTGGCTTTCCTCTGAGCGGTCGCATTGCTGGGTGAGCATTTGGAATTTAGGTTTGCCGAAAAGTAAAGGATCTCGGACAAAGGTTATCGTTCCACAAGGTGACGGGTAATATTGGAAAGCACCCGACAATGCTGCCTTGTGTATCCCTAGGGAGAGTTGCATTAGAAAACCCAATGAAAATATGAATACCTACAGATGAGCGATGTTCAAACGAGCGTAAAGCCTGGTTGACTTCAACTCTTCGAAGTGTGCTAAAATTTTGCGGGCGAATTGTTTTCAGTGGCAGTAGTAACAACTGACACACTTGTTTCTCTTCCAAGCATTTTCTTTCGAGCGCTTCCGGTTTTGAGGAAATTCACAAAATGACTTAAAAAAAAAATAAAAGCAGTTCGAAATCGACCGTAGTGGTCTAAATTAAAAGTGATATTCGATACATATCACATCGGAACATAAGTATGCTTATCATAACTGCCAATTAACGGCCCATATATAATAAAAGATTGAATATTTGAATGGACTAAAAGAGAAGACGCTTTTCTTGTGAGCCGCTGGGGACGTTGCGGCACCTGGCAGAGCAGTTCTCAACCACGCGCTTCTCTCTACTTAGCCTCCGAGATCCTCTTCTGCGGCGCCACGAATCATCATCATCATCATCAGCCTGTCTACGCCCACTGCAGGGCAAAGGCCTCTCCCATGTTCCGCCAATCAACCCGGTCCTGTGCTTTCTGCTGCCACGTTATACCTGCAAACTTCTTAATCACATCTACCCACCTAATTTTCTGTCTCCCCCTCACGCGTTTGCCATCTCTTGGAATCCAGTCAGTTACCCTTAACGACCACCGGTTATCCTGCCGACGTGCTACGTGCCCGGCCCATATCCATTTCTTCTTCTTGATTTCAACTATGATGTCCTTAACCCCCGTTTGTTCCCTTACCCACTCTGCTCTCTTCCTGTCTCTTAAGGTTACACCTATCATTTTCCTTTCCATCGCTCGCTGCGTCGTCCTCAATTTAAGTTGAACTCTCTTTGTAAGTCTCCAGGTTTCTGCTCCGTAAGTAAGTACCGGTAAGATGTAGCTGTTATATACCTTCCTCTTGAGGGATAGTGGTAGACTACCATTCATGATTTGATAATGCTTGCCGAATGAGCCCCATCCCATCCTTATTCTTCTAGTTATTCCACTCTCATGGTTCGGCTCCGCGGTTACTACCTGTCCTAAGTAGACGTACTCCTTTACAACTTCCAGTGTCTCGCCACCTATCGCAAAGCGCTGTTCTCTGCCAAGATTGTTCCACATTACTTTAGTTTTATGCATATTAATTTTCAGACCTACTCTTCTACTTTCCGTATCCAGTTCAGTAATCATGAGCTGTAATTCGTCTCCCGCGTTACTCATCAAAGCAATGTCATCAGCGAATCGCAGGTTACTGAGATACTCTCCATTAACTCTGATCCCTAACTCTTCCCAATCTAGGGCCCTGAAAACCTCCTGTAAACACGCGGTGAATAACAATGGAGAGATCGTGTCTCCCTGCCGTACGCCCTTCTTTATTGGGATTCTGTTGCTTTCTTTATGGAGGACTATAGTGGCTGTGGATCCGCTGTAGATTTCTTCCATTATGTTTATATAGGCTTCGTCGATGCCTTGATTCCGCAGTGCCTGCAAGACTGCTGATGTCTCCACCGAATCAAATGCCTTCTCGTAATCTATAAAGGCTATGTATAGGGGTTGGTTGTATTCCGCGCATTTCTCTATCACCTGATTGATAGTATGAATATGGTCTATTGTTGAGAATCCTGTACGAAATCCTGCCTGGTCCCTTGGTTGATTGAACTCTAATGTCGTATTAATTCTGTTAGCAATTACTTTTGTAAATAGCTTGTAGACAACGGACAGTAAGCTTATGGGCCTGTAATTTTTCAGGTCCTTGACGTCCCCTTTCTTATGGATCAAGATGGCGTTGGCATTCTTCCAAGATTCTGGTATCCTCCCCGTCGAGAAGCACTTCGTATGCAGGATGGCCAGTTTCTCTAACATAATCTCTCCAGCGTCTTTCAACAGGTCTGATGTTACCTGATCCTCACCAGCTGCTAACCAAAGTTAACTAGAGCATGTACATACCAGCGCACACGCACTCCGAGGCTCGATTTACCAGACACCTAAGTCAAGGATTAGGGTGGCTTAAAATGTTTTAAAATCCTCAAAATGTATGATATCAGGCGAGCGCGGGCGTCTTTACTACCGGAAGACGAGGCTAGATTTCTCATTGGGCTTTAGAGAAGATAGACAATTGAAGCGCAGATTTTACGTTGATTTTTATCTTCAAATAAAAGACATGCGTCGAGACTGAAATCTTAAAGAGCACCCTTTGCGGTTCATTTTTTTGGAGCGTTTCTAACTTCAGTCTCTCGAAAAGAGGCACAGGGTCGACGTAGACACAAGGGTGGCTCTGAAAAATTAGAAGTGAGAACCATTTGGTTTGGTCATTGGCTCCATTGGCGGTGCTGGGAGGTGGAAGCCATTGTGACTTACTGATGTGTGTGAATGTATTGCCTTCAGAAACTGAGATGATGACCAGCGCAGAAGATGCCGCAAAAGACGACGCTGGTCCATGAAAATCACGTCCCTTCCCGCTGATGTCCGAGAGTTCACTTGGTTAAGCGAATGGCAGGCGTTGCTAACAGCCGGCCGCCTTGTGACGTGGGGTGTGGCGCCCTCCGCCTCAAGTCGGCAATGCGGCCATTAGAAAACAATGAATCATGTTCTCCGCGAATGTCCTGTGGCACGCACTTTCTGGCGTTTGGTGACCAACATGTTTCATGTTAGTATGCAATGGCACCGTAGATGCATTTTTCTTGAGCTGATAATGTGTATTGGGTGTTTTTGTATTGTGGATGCGGAGGGGACTGGTGCACCAGCGGGGACGCCCGCAGAGGGCCATGTTCCCTCAGCTAGATCGCTTAAGAACCTTGATGGTAACACATCTGAACGAAGAACTAGTCATTTTGGGGGAGGAAGCTTTCCTCCGGCGCATGTCAACAATATTTATTTTCCTTAGAAGGGATAAATTCTCCATGCCTTCCCTTCCTTACTGAGACGGTGGGACAGTGTTTGTTCTTTTACTGAAGCTTGCAAATGCCATGTTGTATGCAAAATATTCGTCCTTTCCATGAAACGTACGTACATCTGGACGTGGTTGTCACTGCGCAAACTTCGAATTTTGTCTGCAGGTACAAACAGAGCCATTGTACATATGCACGTACATTATTGTATATTATGAATGTCTTGAGTACGCAATTGTAATAAATGAGTAAGGCTTCTGTAATGTGGAGCACTCTCGAAGAATGACAATCTCTGAAACGAGACTTGCTCAGCAGGCGAAAGTGATATACAACTAATCCGTCGGAAAATCTCGTTACAGAAAGGGAGGGGTACAAGACTCTCGTGACATTTAATACACAAGAAATACCACCGTATGATTAGCAGAACAAATTAAAGTTTAAAGTTATCATAAAGGGTATCAACGGGCCATAAATTTAATTTAGTGAATATAACGCAGCAAAAAAAATCACAGCATATCCACGGAGTGAATGATGATGAGTGGGCGAAGCTGCGGAGGTTCATCGGTAAACCGTGAATCTTCCGTGAATTCTGCCCAGTACGTCATCACCGACGTGAGATCGGGCGCGTTTATAGTAATGGTTCGATGAGTTACGACTTGCAGAGTACTTTAATTTTACATGTACGCTGTGAATTTTCATTGTTTAGAAAACCATTGCTTAGAAAACATCTGGCGTCTTTCGTTAAGCAGCTGGCGTCTTTTCGTTTTGCTTTAGAAACATCTGGCGTTCTTTCGTTTTGCTTTTACAAAACATCTGGCGTCTTTTCTTGGTTTATTTCATCAATCAACGGCGTTTTAAACAAAATTTTTATTGTTTAATCACGCACAGGAGAAATCTCACCAGGCACTACCTTGGAGGAAAAGAATGGCTGCTAATGGGAATGAGAGACAGAAGAAGTCGGCTTTTAGCTAACGCTGCGAATTTTTTATTGTTCAACAACGCACAGGAAAAATCTCCCACCGGCACCACCTTGCAGGTCAAAGCGTAAGACTGGTTACGAGGGACAAACGGGTGCCGCTATAAGGAGCTTCACCCCTAAAAGTGAATTTAAAATCAATCGAGCGCGAAGTATCAATTAACCAAACACGAAAGGATAGGTTTTCGCCTGCACTCTCCTTAGTGTTAGCTAGGACTCTCGACTTTATTCTTTGTTTCGGTTGCATGTAAGATATGGTGTTGACCCGACGAGTAGAAAACATAAAAAAATTAATACCAGCAGGAGTTGAACCCAAGCATTCTGCGTGGCTGTCAGGTATTCTACCACAGAGCCACGCAAGGTTAGAACTGCTTTGGAAAAATACCTTATGCAGGCGTAATATCGCTGCAACGTCAATTGTGGTTGTGGTGCTGGCTATCTAATTTTACAAGCAAGCAATAAACACAACATATGTACTCCTACAATAGAGGCGTCATGTCAGGTTAACGTCTGAGGTTCCAGTGTTGGTCCCACTTTTATAGCTGTGTAATTAACATTGCATATGTACTGCTATGACTCAGCAAGCTATATTCATGCGTTGCTCGACTCGGAAAAATACGCTAAAGTGACGTATCACATTTAAATTACTGCACCCCAGAGTGTACTTCGTTTCGATAATGCCGACGTATGTTCTCCAACCTGAGCGCTGACGTTACATCTGAGCATAAGCAACCCTTTAATCACCAGTGTAGTGTACGTGCCTGTTAAGCCCGCGATGTGGACACAACTCCTGCACTTACAAGAACACGTCGATCCACATTGTAAGGCTTGCCTCAAAGCTAAAATATGGAGCGCGGAAATACTCGCTGAGTACTTAGCATAAAACGAATTCCCACAAGGCGTGGGATCTGCCGAATATTTTTCGACGTAGTCTTGTTCCCCCGCCGTCCTCCAAAATCTCTCTGCATTGCATACATGCGACATCGGAGCGTAAGTTGAATGAAGTAAAGGTCAAATAAGTGTAATGATAATTATTACGAAATAATTGAATGACTTCATTGAAAGAGCAGACGCTTTTCTTGTAAGCCAGCTGGGATTGTTGCGGTAGAGCAGCTCTCCCCAACGCGCATTTATTATACGTCGCCTCTGAGAACCGTTTCGACAGGAGTGACGAAACACAAAGTTAGCCCAAGAAACGTAACAGGGCACACGACAGCCGAATGCAACTACGAGTTATCTGGGAAAAGGATTACGCTCGCCTACAATATTAGATACATTTAGTTGGACGTAGGCAGAAGTTGCGTACGCTGTGCACAATATGTTGCGTACGCTGCCAGCGAAGCGTGCAATGACACTTTTAGTTTAACGTACCGTGATGCGTTTCACTCAACTAATTAAGCCCTGTGCCAAATGTAAGTGTTTTGGCATGCTTAACAGTGCCACCGACGTCAGAAGTACGCTAGGTCCCAGTAATAACCTGGCCTCTGGGATGTGCACGCAAGATCTCCCGATTGCCTTGGTAACGGCCACCATCATAGAAGTCGGACCGCGCCGTTTGTTGTGTGCATTTTAGCGTCGTTCCTGGGTGTATTGGTTGCGCGTTGACCTTTGTCTTGTACGTTGAACATTACTAAATGTGCATAGCTTTGAACTGGGTGCACTATGTAAGAATGGTGTTTGATAGAGCGCGGCCATGATCGATCGAACACAGTGTTCTATCCAGCGATGCTGTGGATGCGGCTTAGCATACCTTGCAGCCACTGGTCGCATTCCAGGTATTCATGATTTGCCGATCTGCTAGCAGCCATTTCAAGGAGTAAAAGCTCGCACAAGGCTCAACGCGCGTTATGTTGCAGCATGAATGAAAGTACGTACGAAGCTTACCCTTTCTGTGTCATTTTTCTTTTACCGGGTCATTCGCCGAGAGGCCTGACAGAAAGAGATGACGCGTTCCCGCACACAACCTGTCGAAGGCGGTTGCTTCGGGAATTCTCTGAGACGGCAGGCTTTGTATTCCCATTCGTCAGGACGCCGGAACGCACCGCTTGATTGTACCTCGTCTTGCATGGAAGCATAGCCTTTCAATGTGGAGCACATACGACTTGCAGGGCCGTTCCATAAAAAACAGGTGCGGTCTGCTTCGTCGCGTCACCGTCAATGGGCGAGCGCGTCTCGGCTGAGTTGACAGTTGCCGCCGCTGTTTTAAAGACGATAGTCTTTCTTCGGATACTTAAACGGAGAAATTTTGTTCTGTCTTTCTGTCTGTCTGTCTGTCTGTCTTTCTGTTTGTCGGCACGTCCCTCGATTCAGGCACTCGGCCAAAGTTGAACCACTTGCCCAAGGGCCAGCCGTCTTGAACTAGTACGGCTGTTCATACTTGTGAACGCTGTCGATCAAAAATAAATATTATGCATATTTGAGGTGCAACATCACTCGGTAAGTATTAGGTGGCGTGTTCCTTTAATAGAAAATGCATACATACGTAATTTTAAGGACCCTAGTTTCTTAAGCTGCGCTGAAAATGCCTTCCTCCGTGGCCTCCGCACGAGCTCATTGTTGTGTTTCGGTTTCGGTTCTGTATTGCACTGTACGAATGCCATGGGTTGGTGTTGAAAAACTTTAGTTTTGAGAAGGCCAAGAAGGTGAAAAAAAATATTTAAAAAATGAGAAAGCAGCGTTGTGGGCGGCCTTCAGGCTGCCGGTTGTGGGCGCCGCTCTGGCATTCCTGTTTTACTCAGGCGACGTGTAAATAAAAGTGTGTGGAGAGTACTCGTTGAGTGCGGACGTTTCTTCTGCTTCAGCGCTTCGCGCCAAACCGCGTGTTCGGGCTGGCTGGCGTCCCCGCCGGTCGCGTTGGTCACCGCCGGTCTTCGCCTGCTGCTGCGCCGGGACTACCAGCACGCAACACAGCACTCATGTTTCCCGACGTATTGCCAGATGGCGTCCATATCTCACACAGCGCCTCTTCTATCGTCTTTACACGACATTTTGCAGCGAAGCACGCAGATACGCGGCCAATTTTTTGGTGAGGACGCCACTGCTCCGGTACGCCAGGCAGACGCCGGTTCGTGCCTCATGGTCGCCTCATGATATGCGTGTCCGTGTGCTTTTTTGTGTGGTCGTGTGTGTGAGCAGCTTGCATCATGTTTCCTGTGCCTGAGTAAGGTTTTTTCGTGTGCGTGTGTGTGGCAGACGTTTTTCAAGCGGCGTGATGCCGCGAAGTTGTCTGTGCTGCTATGAAACTCGAACTCGAGAAGAGACGCTACTGTGAAGTAGCACGGATTCCCCTGCGATCTACAGTGTCGGGAAGCGTGCCGAGAACACGCAGCCCCGGAAACGCCGGCGAATAAATCCAGCTAATGACGCAATAGTTCGGGCAGGTGATCATAAAAGCTCAGGAGAAAACCCAAAGGTCACACGTTCCTGGCACCCTGGGAAAGACGAGGTCAAAGCGCTCGTTCCACAGGCGGCCTCTGAATCGTGCACAGAACGTAGCTTTCACGCAGATCAGGCCTGCCAAACAACATTTGATCTTGCGCATCTCTTTGGGCGTTAAGAAAGTCAGAGAAAGCAGCGAACACATTGAAAAAGAAAGTGGGCCGTCAAGGAGAACAGTGGAAAGAATTGCGGGCCGATCGAGATGAAATAGAGGAATGCCTTTTAACTCACGATTATTCGTAATATAGCACTTCTTTTCATTTCAGGTGAGTCAATGGGGCAGCTTTCATGGGGAGTATTGAGGCACAATCTGCAAAAGATTAGCACTCCTAGGTCAAACTGTCCACATACGTGGGCTAATCGGTACTTCTAATAAAGACTACAGTATTCAGCAAGGTGTGGGAGCGGGCTAGTTGGTATTCCATAATGCTGAAACTTTAGCGCAAAACGAGCACAGCGGACAAAGAAACGACGAAGACAAGCGCTAACTTCCAACTATCGTTTATTGAAGCAACACACACATATATACAGGTACATGTGATTACAAAGATATTATTCAACGCAAAAGGGGACACTTATATAAATAAAAAGCAGCAAAACTACGCAGGACCTACACGTGCGGGTGACTTTAAGTAATCTAGTCCCTTTTTTGTTAGTGCGATGGATCTCTGGCTGATGCAGCTTCCATTAGCAATCGCTGCCGCCCCAATGATGAGCCTGATGCTATCTAGGGTGAGATGCCAACACTGATGTACTGTCAAGTAAAGACACGCATTTACATTCTGCGCAATGAGCCGCCAAGAAACCATCACTGCCTTTTTTCGCTTTCTGATTGTGCTCGAGCAATCTCACATTCAGGCATCTGCCTGTCTGTCAGACGTAAACTTTGACCACAAGACAAAGGGATGTGATACACTACGCCTTCCATACATTCGACAAATTTGTTTCGGTGCCTACATTTGCAGCTATTGGAAGGACTTCCTACCGGACTGGTTCTGGCACATAACTGCGACAACTTATTAGGCGCTGAAAACACAACTGATATCCCCGCTCTTTGACCAATCTTTTTCAGATTGTGCGATATACCATGCAGGTATGGAATGCAGGCTTTCTATTTATATAAGCGCCCCCTTTTGCGTTGACTGATATCTGTGTAATCACATGTGACAGGTATATATGTGTGTGTTGCTTTAATAAACGATAGTTGGAAGTTAGCGCTTGTCTTCGTCGTTTCTTTGTCCGCTGTGCTCGTATTGCGCTAAAGTTTTAGCATTACAGTATTCAACCTGTAATGTGCAGCTATAAAACGTGTTATTTAAGGCTTGATTAGAGTCACTACCGCGCGTAGCAATGCGACTGTGGAAGCTCTTCTCCGTGAACGGCTGCCCGGAGCAGTGGCGCCAGAGCTGGCGCGAGGAGAACTAGGCCCAAGACGCCACTCCGGCGCCACACAGCAGGCCGCACCTGTTTTTTTTTTTTTGTAGCATTAGCTACACTGGCCTAGCCGAACCAGTTTCGCGTGAATCCTCAAGAGCCGTGCTGCGCGTACGCGAGGATCTGTGATGTCACGCACCGGAGCCGGCAACTCCCGCGCACTCCGCTGCCGCCGGTTTGCGCTTCCCAGAGGAGTGACGTCGTAGCCTTGGCAGATGTATTGGCGCCGGCGCGCGCGCAGCTATTCGCCTTCACTGTACAGTCGCCGTGTGACACTCACTGCGCTGGAGCCGCTTGATAGCGCCTCTGACTGGCGTTTGCCAGTGTGGTTTAGCCATAAAGAAGGAGAGCGCAAATGCTGCTGAACGTAGCAGAAGAGCGGAGAAGCTTAACTCATCGGATCCCGAAGTAGCTGCCTGGCAAAATAAGTATACATCTGCCACAGAATACGTATACCGTGTGTATGTCATTGGAGTAACAGTAAGCATGACACTCAAGCTAATCCTGGATAATCAGGAAAGCTAAGCACAATCAGCTGAACCTTTGCTAACGCTAGGTTATCCTGGCATAGCCGAGCTAAGCCACTGCAACACGTTTTTTTTTTTTTATGTAGCGGCGGTGCGACATGCATCAGGTTCGCTGACGCTGTCTGCGTCGAACCCCACTGCAGCCACCATGTGCTCTCGTTTCTGGTTCGTTCGAGGTCTCGCGAGAACACAACGTATTAAGTGTTGCGTTACGTACGCAGCGTCTTGGTACGGGCGTCCGCACGCCTACGTTATGTACTACGCATGCCCACTTCTCTCCCACAGCCGTGCTGCGTACGTAGGCTCGTTACGTACGCCCAACTAAAAGTGTCTGTTTTAAAATCCTTGGTTAAAGTTACCTCAAACAACCTTGATATAACGTCAGCGCGCGCGTCTTGAATACTTGGCGAGGATAGATTTCACGTCGGGCTTTCGGGAAGAGAGATGTTCCAGGCGTAAATATTGGTCTTTTGTTTTATTTCATATAAAAGGCATGCACAGCGATTAAAATCGCACTGCGGTTCGGTTTATTGGAGCACTTCTATCTTCAATGCCCCAACAAATAGGCACAAAACTGACGTAGCCGCAAGGGCGGTTTTGCCGAATTGGAAGTGAGAGCCATTGTGTAGCAGCGTTAGCTCCGTAAGCACTGCGCTGTGCGCAACGACATCTCTTTTGTACTCTGATTTGTACCTATTCATAAGGCGAAACAGTCATACAAGTCAACGGTCGAAAAATCTTCTTGACACGAAGGGTACCATTGTACGTGATGTCTGATACCCATCGAAGTACGTCGTCTTATAAGAAGAAAAAATAGAGTGTACAGATGATGTAAGGCAATCAACGTAAAGTGAATTAAGAGGGAAGCGAGTTGCATGCAACTGAATTGAGTGAATTTATTGCGATTGAGTCACCTTAAGTTCACTAAGTTCAATGAAGCAATCACACTAAGTTCAATGAAGCAATCGCAGTGCCGTGATTCACACGTGAATCACGGCACTGCGACGAAACACATCGTTAACTCAAGGAATGCACCAGGTCACACGAACGCCCACGTGGGAGTGGAACTACGGGACACCGAAGTCAATGATTAGGGTAGCCGCTAGATTGTTTTAAAACGTACGTGACATTCTTTTTATCATATACCCAGTTATTACGGCGCAAGCTACAAATTTTTGGGATGCAGTGATGTATACGTACAGAACTTCCGAGGACAGTGGAAAGCACCAACTGGCGCGCTCTACTTGAGGTAGAGGAAATGGCGCAAACGAAATAAGATTCACGCGGTCCCTAAGTATGAATTTACCTAAGACGACTGGAAGGCGAAAGCCATCGTCTTATTCTTATCAGTCGATTGTATTTGTCCCGCCCGAAAGCGTTCTGCACCCAACATGGTTTCGCACTGCCTCCAGGATCAGAGCCAATGCAAGCTTTCTGCACCTCCCCTGGATTTGCAATTGCCTCCGCGATCGGCCCACATTTGCCAAAGCGACGATGTGATCTGATGAAGTCATGACATGAAGTAACTATATCATGTCACAACTTTTGTCGACCGCTGACGTAATGATGACGGCATGTGGTGATGCCAATAAGTGATGATTTTTTGCATCACTCATGTTGACAACGACGCTGTGGGACGACGGTTGACTACAATGGTTGACTACAATGGTTGACTACAATTTTCATGTTTGATCGGGCATTCAAGGCTTCCACCTTAAAATTGCTGAGTAATGTTCTCGGATGGCACTGAGTCATTTATCTGTGTTTATAATTTATTGAACTATGGGATCGAAGGAATCATGGTTGAAGGCATTGACCATTCTCACAAATTTATCGGTTTCATTAGAGCAATATCCGAAGAGATCGAGCTTCCAAATGTGGTGTCTTTTCAGCGAAATTCTTTTTTGGCAAAAACATGTGATGATGATTCTGGGTGCAGTATCACGGCCACGACTCTTATGGCCTTGGTTTCTCTCTACGTTATTAAGGGGAAAGTCATAGATGTATCATCAACCACGCAAACTGTCTGTCGGCGTCCCGCAGCGTTGACAGAAAATCGTATGATGAAGTCACCATATAAGGTGTTACTGGCGACCAAAGTTTGTGACTTCATCGTGATGCCACTATGGCGTCACATAACGTGACGCCACATGATCGCGCCGTCACATGACATTGTCACTTGGCCGACCAGACGTGGGCCGATCCTGGAGGCAGTGCAAAACGGCATTGGTTGCGGAAAGCTTTCGGGCGAGATCAATACAATCTACTGAGAAGACAAAGTATAAAATGGCTTTCACATTCCTGTCTCGTCTTGCGCAAACGCATAACGGACCGTGCGACTTTTTAAATTTCTCATGCATCGCTGTTACCCAAGAGTCTCCTCAAAGGATTTGCAAATAACAAGGTAGAGAAATACGATAAAGCAGAAGCGCGTTGGCAATGAGCGCTCGGTTGCATCCTCTTAAGGGAAGGCCCCCTCGCCGAAGATTGCGAATACTCTTCTTTTTTTTAAGCAGCGACTTCTCGGCCGTCTGTATCACAACGATTTCACGCAGTCTGTCAAACATATTTTATTGCCGAGACGACGATTTCTAATTTGTGCGCCTGAATGGATACGACAGCATCAGGCCTCTGAAGCAGTCATCCCTAAAACACCACTGCCTCTGCGTACACTACTGCTGTGCTTACTATAACTTGCCCTGCTGAAATGTGCGCAGGCAATAAGTAGAAATATCCGACTACTAACATTTCGTTGGCCTTAAGTGCCAGGCCCGAATTTCAGGCATATATCAGAAAGATGACGGGAAACTAAGTTTCTCCAGAAAAAGATTGTGAGAGGCACCAGCGCCCGCCAAACAAAACGCTCGTAGGGCACACGTCATACCATGACTTAAAAACGCGGTCATGACCCGGGGTCACTAATAAAAACATTTAATCGATAAACTGAAACACCCAGAAAAATTGGATGTGGGATTTATATGCTTTCTTGCGGAACCAGCTGACTATTACGTTTGATTTATTGGGCAAGTGAGGCTGCTGGGGTTGTCTCTTTAATCGGCAAGTTCGTAAAATTTATGAAGGAATTTTTGAGTCCTTCCAAATCTCAAATTGTAACGAAGCGTCACCCGAAAGCTGCAACGGAATTTTAACGCGACAGCGTTAAAGAGCCCGTGTCTCAGAAATTCCGATTTCAGTGTCAGCGCCGTTGGTTATGAGCGGAAACTCGTCATTGTCCGTGACCGAAAAATCGCTATGAATGCAAGCAATAGAAAATGATGCACCCAAGGTGAAATCGAACCCAGGTCTTCGGCGTAGCAAACAGGTGTTCTACTATAGAGTCAAGCCAATTTCTTTTCCTTTATTGTATAGAGCCACGCCGGTGCTTGGTCCTGAAGCAAATGTAACTTTCACGCTTCGCAACATACGTGTCCTGTTTTTCAGGCGTCACAGTGTGAAATGTAACATGGCTGTAAAACGTGGTACAAGTGTACGTTGCCATCGGGCTTCACACCATGTGAACTGCATAACGAGTTCGTGGTTTAAAGCTGGCCACCCATTACAAAAGGCACACTTTAACACACGCAGTTGGTACACTGCTGTTGTAAAAGGGTTGCAGAAGAGGGCGGAAACTTTTACCTTTACTGTAGGTGTGCCTGTGTGTGTTAGTGTTTGTGTGTGTGTTAAAATTCCGCGATGGCAGCCCGGGCATGAACCCCCCGCCACCATGTCCGGGCGATACAGGCGAGGTAGACTGCCACATGCAGCTATGACAAGCTGCCCATATGCTAAGACGTGTATAAAGAATGCAATTCATGTGCGAGCCGGCAGAGCAAAAAAGCACGAAAGTTGCGAGGAGACGATCAGTACCAAGTGTGGCAGAAACCATTAAATAACGGAAGCAACCACCGTTTTTCTGTAGGGGTACTTGCCGGGACAACAATCGACTACCGGCCTTAGCACCATTTCATTTGTAAAAGCGCTCGGTTAAGTATATCGTTCCTGGCACGGCGCGTCGTGCAGCCTCTCAAAATAAAACTATTGTCGTGGCTAGGACGGCTGAATGTTTCAACGCGATAGCGTTACAGCGCACGTCCGAAGAAAGACCGTCAGTGTAAAAATTGGAAAGGAGCCACCGCGTGTTCGCTCATTTATTTCCGAAAACACTGAAAGCTTCGTTAATTCGAGTCGATGACAATATTGAACCCTGTCGGTACCTGGTGGGGAATGCAAGTTTCTTCGTTAGATCGGGAAATTCGTAAAATAAAATCGGGTTTCTTTAGATCGAGTTTTAACTGTATTTCAATTACTCTTAAAAGTACGACGGAAAGCTAGTTACAACATTATTTAGCAGTCCTGTTGTACTACACTTGAGAGAGAGAGAGGAGTCCGGATTGAGATTGCTCGCCCGAGGGTAATTCACAATTTTTCTGTGACATGGCTACGGCAAGGTTAAGGGCCTTGATGCATATCGTAATTTTCAGCTTCTCAAGTGTTTACTGATGACTCGGACGCACCTCAATTTATGAATAAGAGAAAGATTAAATGCGCATTAAACGCAAAGAGGGTGATAACTTTCAACATTCACTTTCAACCTCTGATATTGCATTCGGTCGCTATCCAAGATCGCATTGCATGTTCACTACGTGCGCGTCGAAGCGAGAAATGAATATACAGACACATTTGAGACGTTCGATGTTCAATTATGAAAAAAAAAACAATCCTGTGAATGATAGATAAACTTCCATTAAGAAGTAGGCACATGAGATTAGTATGATTGTTTAGCAAATCTACATATTTCGTGCATTATCAATATGAACACCAAATATATTTCCGTATTTTTCAGACCACTCAAGATACACAGTGAGCCACTTTACATCCTTAAGGTAGTTTCATCATGTCTGTCTCTATGTAACTAACATTCTAACACCCTAGGAAAAAGGCTTTTTCACAACTAATAACACAGAGGTCATTACTAAATATGAGAAAAGTAAATGCCGGTGTAATTTTTTTAACCCGTCCATACTTGCCATTGGGAATATTCGCAATGTTCATTTTTAGCTGGTCTGTGAAACTTTGCCCACACTAGCTCAAAAATAATGCCGCGGTCATTTGAAGGCACTTAGCATAAACAGCTACAGGATATTTTAAGCGTAATTATTTTATATGTAAGGTATAGGGATATTTTCATGGTGCACTAGAGCTGCTTCGACGCGGGATCGCATTTTCAATGGAGGCGAACAAATGCTAGAGGCCCGTGCACTTAGATTCAGGTGCACGTTTAAAGAGCACAAAGTGGTCAAAATTTCCGGAGGCCTCCACGACGGCGTCCCGCATAATTATGTCGTGTTTTTGCGACGTTAAACCCGTAAAATTATCATAGAAATGCTTCGAAGATCAATTTCGCTCATTTTGGCGTCTTCTTGGTCAGCAACATTCCTCATATATTTAAGTGCTGCTTTGGTTTAACGCCGCGAGCGGCGCCATTCCGATAACGAACGGCGTGCGTGCTGTTAGCATCACATGGAATAGAAAACTGAGAAGTGACGAGTTTTCGAGAAAACAAAAAAAAAACGAAAGCAAGACTGGCGACAGTTTCTGTTTTGCGGAGAAGGACTCTCAAAACAGAGAACAGGTTTTGTAGTGGTTGTGGAAACTGGCTGCGCAGGTCATAAGTAACGAAATACAAAGCTTTTCACTATGAGTATCAATCGCTTGTAATATGCAGCACGTGCTTGACCCGCCGTCATCCTTGGTAGAAATGGTGCAGTGCCGGCTTCAGGAGAAGAAGGACGCCCATTTCTGCAACCCATAATGGAGCACGGATCAGCTTCTTTGGGGGCGGAAAATGTGGGCTCAAAGAAGATAGAGGAAAGGATGCCACCTTCTGGAGAAAGTTCCCACAACACCGAGCGCCAGGCCTTGGTGCCTTCTCTCTCATTGAAGAAAACGGTGGGTGCCCGGCGTCGCTGGGAATTGAACCAGTGCCTCCTCCATTGGATATTGATGGTCTAACCACTCGACCGCCGCTGTGGTAATGACTCCAGAGACATGGACGTTGCGGTATCATTTATGGTGTGACGCACCAGGAAACGTTTTCTATTAAACAAAACGACACGCCAGACATCCGCCTGCAAAGCGCACAGCAGGCTGCCAAGTGTGAGCCCCTAAGAAAAAGAAAATTGAAAAATTGCCAGATCCCACGCCTTGTGGGAATCGGCTCCATTGCCAACAGTGAGCGAGTACCTGTCTATGCTGAACATATTTTTTTGCTGTGAGACAGCGTAACGAGGTACATCAACGTGTTTTGTAATGGAGTAGTAGCGACGTCCCTGGTAAGCCGGAAAAACCGTCCTTCTTAGATAGGAACGTTGTCTACACTGGCGTTTTAAGGGGCATTTATGCCTGGCGCAACGTGAGCACACACGTAGAGCACAGAGTACGAAGTTTTATCAAAACGAAATGGACGTTACGGCGCGATTCCATGAATATCCTTCGTTAGCGTATTCCTCTGTTTCCAGCACGCTTGAATATAGCTTGCCTTAGTATAAAAACGCATATATAATGTTTAATTACACTGTTATGAAAGCAGAGTCGACACTGGACTCACAGTTGACTTTAACCCGACATGACGTCTGTAATTATAGGAGTACAGATGTAATTGTTTACTACTCGGTTATCAATTTTGATAGCCAGCACTGCAACCCCACTCGACGGTGCACCGACATGGTGCCTGCATAGCTTATCTTACTCGGCAGTTTTCAAGCACTTGCGTGGCTCTCAGGTGCCATGCATGACTGACGTGCCGAATTCGTGGGTTCGATTCATTCTGGGACCCTGACACTTATTCGTTGCATTCGTCGGGTCAACGCTGCCGAGGCGTATTTTCCTAACGCTCGCGCGTTCACGTTACCAAGGGGTATTGTCGCTGTTCCTTGGTAGATAAACGTGAATCATCTGTGGCTGATACCCGCATACCGCGGCCCGTGGTATACGGTATGTGCGACACTTGACTGAAGGAAATAGTCTTATCAAGTACACGACAGGATTTTCACGGGATTCATGTCATGACCAAGCAATCATGCTCGTCATACCCTCATGCCCCTACGCCAGTTTTGGTCAATACCAAGTTAATGAGGCGAGCACGACGACTGCACCCAGATGTAAGAGGATAGATAGATAGATAGATAGATAGATAGATAGATAGATAGATAGATAGATAGATAGATAGATAGATAGATAGATAGATAGATAGATAGATAGATAGATATACGCTCAATTGCCTTTGGTCCGCTAAGAAATGTTTTCCATTTAAAAAACATTCCTTGCCACCACACTTAAAATGCCACTTATGGAAGCAGGCACAACTACCTCTAGAGCAGCCTGGCAAAAGAAGAGGGGGGGGGGGCAGGAACAATGACTTCCGTCGTGCGCCAATCCTGGGACTGTATACGCCCCCCGAATTCCTCTGTGACATCGACAGTGCTCGCTTACTCGCTTAACGTCACAGAGGAGCGTCACGCTTATTCTGAAAACAAATTGATATGTTTAAAGGTAACATTTGCAACTAATAGACGGTGAGAAGTACCCACGTATGCAGGACAATCAAGCGTCTCGAGTTTGCACTTTCGATGTCAGTGGTCCTTCAATGTTCTGCCAATTGCCAATATTGAAACATCTCTGGCGTCCGCTTCATAAGCTACTCTTGATAACACAGTGTAGTATGATAATGTTGAGAGAAATTCAATGTTTTCGGCGCATTTGAGTACATTCCCCCTGTGTTACACGAAGATAAGGTTCACTCGCATGAATTTAAAGTGATATTTAATTACATGTGCTGTGTAGAACTGCATATACGACTAAGGCATCTGACAAGAGTGGTGCCTGAACCGAGCTCGCAATGGAGAACTGCCGCTCATTAATGTGCGTAAGAAATAACGGGGACAAAGAACTGACTTCTACGGTACTCTGAAATGAATATGAAGTCCTTGGGAAGCATCTCTGTCGTTGGCCAAACTTAGTCTAAAAATGCAAACGCCTTAAGAAATGTAGAACTATAGTGCGTACATGACCATCATTATTTCACGTAGCTGTTATAATTGATTGATCTGATTAATTACTATTGATTATACATTTCTCCACTAAATGTCAGGTTATCTATAGGAAGTTTATTGTTAATTCATTTCATTACTTTCTAAGAAAGCTGATTAATGAGAGTGTGGGTTAAGTGTTTACATCTAATGTAGTTTCTAATGGGACATAGTAAATTTAGATTTAGAAACACGAGGACACAGGAAGGGCACGAGGACACAGCGCTACTAACAACTGAGGTTTATTTCGCATGGAAAGATAATATACCCAGGCCAAAAGGAAAGAGTGACACCCACGCACCACATCGCGTCACAGCAACCGCGCCACCACTACCGCGACAAGAACTTATCTCTTTTTTGGATAACGATACAGAAGAGCTGCTAACAGAATATTCGCTCTTGTTAATTTCGAGCGCCTCTACAATTGCCCTAGTCATCTGATCTGCATGTTTCGCTATCAGTTTCGTTCTATTAAAACTCGGCTTGCAACCACAGCGCATACAATGTGCGGCAAGATGACCGCTCGTTGCTACCTTGCCGACATTATTGCAATGGTCTCTTAGGCGATCGTTTAAACATCTGCCAGTTTGGCCGATGTACTCTTTTCCGCATGACAGGCTGATGCAATACACAACACCTTCCGCGCACGGCACGAACTGTTCACGATGTCTTTTACTGCAGACGATGCGCAACGTCCACACCGAGAGTCGGTGTGGACGTTGTGTTCTCGGCCCCAGTAAAACTTTCAGGGTTGTGCGCGCGTATTAACAACCCCACTCAGGAGCGCATCGTCTGCAGTAAAAGACATCGGCAGCAAAGACAATTCAATGCTGCTTCAAATCAAGTAAAATAACTCAACATTTCATTGCTTCTTTTCTTTATTGTATTCATTCATTCATTGCAGTGGCTATGAGCGCTTCACGTGATTGGATCTGTCTCTTACATGGTGCGAAATTCGCTGCAGACATTTCAGCGCACCCATTTCAGGATTTTTTATATTGCAGTCGTTCAGTTAAAAGATGAAATGGAAGTTTAATTTTCTTATTCGCAGCCCTTTTTATTCTATCGGTTATGAGTAAAGCTAATTGCGTAGGCAGCCACACTTAGCGGCACAGCCAGATCGAGCACGGAGGCCCTTAATGATGACTTAAGGTAGATGATGCTTCATGTATTTGGCTCCATCGACAGTGCAGTCCTTGCGATTTCGGTCATTGATATGTAATATACAAACGGCGCGGCACAGCCGTTTGCTCTTCCCTAGTGTTCTTATACAGCCCTCTAAATCATCATCTCTTGTGTTATACGCGAGCATTACTTCGCTCATTGTGTGACGCCGATGTCGTCTGGAAAGCCGGGGCAAGAACGCGGAACATAAATTACACAATATTTAAGGGCGTGCGTTTGTTGTTCTTAGGAAAGCGACCATTCGAATGCCGAACGCTGGTAGGCGATTGTGTAGATGGCGTCCAACTCCCTAACAGCGTCTAACGCAGAGTGACTGGCTGCGGTGTGAGCTCGGTGACCTGCAGCGAGGCTGTGTTCTGGCCTATCGATGGCCGAATAACACTTGACGTGCGTAACAATTTCTATGGCGACTCAACTAATGTTGTAGGCAACCGCGTTCCAAGGAATAACGTTCCACGAACCATTTACTTTTAGGAGGAACGAATTTTGTTATATCAGAGGGACTGTAACCGTAACTCGTTTACGAAGAAACGGCACTCCTTCTGTAAACGTTTCACGGCATTGAACAGGTGCACACACGCAGAACATCGTGCAGAGCTGGGCCGATGGGCGACCGCGTGAGATGCCAAAAAATCACAGCATATCCAGGAAGTGAATGATGATGAAGGAGCTTGCTCCAGATGTTAAATCCGGTAAACTGTGAATCCTCTGTACATCTGCTCAATCATCATCATATAAAGAAGTGACAGGAAAGTTGTGGTGTAATTGCATATACACAATATACGCAATGTTTTGAATGCGAATGCATTTCTTAGTCGGGGCATGTCAGGCGTCTGTCGGTGTCCGCACGCCGGCAGGTGTTATCTCTCCGCTCTCACTCCCTCTCCCATAGCAACAGCTGCGGGCGCGCGCGCTTATCCTCGCCCCCAGCAACCGGAGCAGGTGGTGCGGGCGGAGTAGCGCGCTCTGGCGTGTGAGGGCGCTCGTATCGCGGGAGCTCCTGCGTGTGTGGAGAGAGTGTAGGAGGGGGTAGGTGCAGTGCTTCGCCGCTCCTTCTCTCGCCGTTCGCTCTCTCTCCTCCCTGCGCCCCGCTCTCCCGTCCCCCTCGCTCGCATGTATATATAAATGGAGTGAAGCGATTACTACGCCGTGTACTCTCGGCGCAAGAAATGAATGCGCATTTCCTCACGATTCCGTTCGGGGAGGTGGGGGCATTTTAAATTAATATATCGATGCACTATATGCACAAATTTACATATTGATGCAGTATATACATTTTGTTCAATAGCTTCAGATTGGTCGAGATTGTGGTGAGGTTGTCAAACCACAAGCGGTCGCATACCCTGGAGCTGTGGCCGAAACTGCGATCTAGGAAATCGCGCTTAAAGCGAGCTTCGGCGCCACCAGCCTCAGGTAGCGACCGCATCAGGCGCTTGGCGCTGCATCCCGCGCCAATGCCGATTCGAGGTTAACTTGGCGACGCTTCCGCGCTGCGTCTGCTCGCGGCCTCTCGGCTCGGGGTCCGCTTGTCCTTGCGCCCGCTGCGCTGCGGCCTCGCGGCCCCTGCCGCCTCCGGGTCCGCTTGTCGATGAGCCCGATTAGATTCGGCATCGCGAGACCTCGCTGCTGCCGCCGCCTTGGTGTTAATAGTGGCTTACGCTTGCTGTCGGCGCTGGCGTCTCTCTTCGGCCTCGCGAGCTCTCACCGCAGGGTCTTGGCGGCGACCCCGCTCTGCTACTGCATTGCGAGCCCTCCACACTGCTGCCTTGGCTTCTTCGGTGTTCATGATGAGTAGTGGTAGCGAAGTGCACTGAGTGATGTCCGGCGAAAGAGAAAGGAGCGCGCCAAGAGCGAGCGCTATCTAAGGCGCGACCCTCTGCGCGTGCTCCACCGAGAGCGGAGCACGTGCTCAAGTGTACGAATCAAGGGCGCGTGTGGTGAGAGCGGAGCACACGCCCCTGAATCAACGGAGAGCACATCTGCGCGTCTAGCGGGAGCAATGAGAATTAGCGTACAGGGCAGAAGGGACGAGAGACAACCGCCCAGCAAAAGGAGCAAGGTCCTAAATACTGCCGCTCGCCACTCACGTGAGCATGCTGCATCATGGTTTTCACTTGGATGGATGGATGCTATGAGCGTCCCCTTTATAATGGGGGTGACAAGTGTGCCACCAGGCTCGAAAAAAAAAAACCTTTACTCTTTTTTTTTAGCGTTGGCCTAGTGTCTTTACTTCAATTAAAACTATTTTACTCCAGAAGTAAAAAAAAAACCTCAAGTTTTCAGCTCCGTTCTGTGCCCTTTACGGCAGAGTGTCCTTATTTTTTTTCCATTATTTATTTTTGTCCTTTCTCTCTAATTTTCTGCCACCAATACTCTAACCGTCTCTTACTTATTTCAATCGCGGGTGTGTTCAGCTTTCCATTGTCTCTAAAACCCAAGGCGTCATGTAGGCTCGTGCCCAAACGTACACCTGGATGGATGTCTCCACATTCAATCAAAACATGCTCCGCCGTTTCCTGATCTTCCCCGCAGCACGTGCATTGTTCTTCTTCTTTACTGAATTTCGCTTTATAACTACCCGTTCTAAGGCAACCCGATCTCGCTTCAAACACTAAAGCGCTTCCCATTGAATTGTCGTAAAATGCCTCCCTCCGTATTTCATTTTTGCCCTTTCGGTAGTTACTCAAAGCCGGTTTTTTCTCCATAGCTGCCATCCAGTAAATCCTCTCCGCCTCTCTGACTTTTCGCTTAACGCTCTTTGTTGACATACTGCTTACACTACCAGCCGTATATTTACTAGTGAGCCTCCTAGTTCTTTTTCTCCACTGTGTGTCCACGCTCTTCCTATACAAGTAACGGAACACCTTCTCTGCCCACCTACTCTCCTTCATATTCCTTAGCCCTTCTTCGTACCTTATTTTGCTCTGAGCCTCCCTCGCCTCAAAACCTGCCCATCCCATATCACCCTTTACAGCCTCATTTGTCATCTTCCCGTGAGCACCCAACGCGAGGCGTCCCACAGTCCTTTTCTTTATATCCATTCCCGATTGCACCTCTACCCTCACGCACACCACTGAGTTCCCAAAAGTAAGCCCCGGAACCATTACACCTTTCCACAGACCTCGAAGCACCTCGTACCTATTGTATCCCCACAATGCTCTGTGCTTCATTATTGCAGCATTCCTCTTTCCTTTTGCTGCTGAGGCTTTTTCCTGTACCTCCATGTACCTGTCACCCTCATTTATCCATACTCCGAGGTACTTGTATTCGCTCACCCTCGGTATTTCTTGGCCCTGTATTGACACCGCCTGATCACAAGGGTCATTGAATACCATCAATCCACATTTTGTTACACTAAATCTTAGTCCTAGAGCTTCCCCTTCCCTTCCGCATATATCCGCCAGCTGCTGTATATCCTCTTGACTGTCAGCAAATAAGAGAATATCGTCAGCATAAAATAATCCTGGAAGCTTCTGCTCAATCATCACGCCGCCCTGTTTGTGTGACAGATTAAAACCAAAGTTGCTACCTTCTAGCGCTTTTTCCATATTCACCATGTACAGCATGAATAAGAGCGGGGACAAAGGACATCCCTGTCTCAGCCCCTTGCTAATCTCAACGTTCTCTTTGCTACTCATTCCTTCCCATTCTATGCAAACTGTATTTTCGCGGTATATCTCCCTCAAAAGCTGTATAAAGTCGTCGCCTATGCCCATTCCTTTCAATATATCCCACAAAATTTCCTGATTAACGTTTTCGTACGCCCCAGTGATGTCTAGAAAAGCCATGTACAAGGGCCTATTTTCTATTTTAGATATTTCTATACACTGAGTGAGAACAAACAGGTTATCGTCTAAACGCCTGTCGACTCGAAATCCACTCTGGAGTTGTCCCAAAATATCGCTGTGTTCTGCCCACTTTTCTATTTTCATTTTTACTGCTTGCATCGCCAACCTGTATAGTACCGATGTAATGGTTAGTGGTCTATACGAGCGAATGTTATCCTTTTCTCCCTTGCCTTTATGTGACTCCCTTGCCTCCCTTTGACTCCCTTGACTCCCTTTCTCCCTTGCCTTTATGTTGACTCTAAGAAATACATCGAACGCCATCTAGTGAGCAATTCATTAAACTAGAGCTTTAAGAAATACATGAAACGCCATCTAGTGAGCAATTCATTAAATCAGAGCTGGCTACATACATACTACTACTTCTACAGAGGAGGGAACGACCCCCACCCTAACGAGCTTCGCCTCTAATAATTAGCTTAACTTTTGCTAACGCTACGTTATCCTGGCATAGCCGAGCTAAGCCACTGCGACACTTTTTTTATCTAGCGTCCGTGCGACTTACATCAGGTTCGCTGTCGCTGTCTGCGTCGAACGCCACTGCAGCCACCATGTGCTCTCGCTTCTGCTGCGTTCGAGGTCCCGCGAGAACGCAACGTATTAAGTGTTGCGTTACGTAGGCAGCGTGTTGTTACGGGCGTACACACGTCTACGTTAGGTACTGCGCATGCGCACTTCTCCCACAACCGTGCTGCGTACGTAGGCTCGTTGCGTACGCCCAACTAAATGTGTTTTAAAATGCTTGGTTAAACTTACCTCAAACAGCCTTGATATAACGTCCGCGCATGCATCTTGAATACTTGACGAGGATAGATTTCTCGTCGGACTTTAGGGAAGAGAGACGTCACAGGCGTAAATGTTGGTCTTTTGCTTTCTTTCATATAAAAGGCATGCGCAGCGATTAAAATCGCACTGCGGTTCAAAGCCCCAACAACTTCAAAGCCCCAACAAATAGGCACAAAATCGACGTAGCCGCCGAATTGACGGCTCTGCCGAAATGGAAGTGAGAGCCATTGCGTAGCAGCCTTAGCTCCATCAAGGAGGTTTAGCACTGCGCTTTGCGCAAGATCTATTTTGTACTCTCATTTGTACCTACGCATGAGGCGAAATAGTCATACAAGTCAACGGTCGAAAAGTCTCCTTGACACGAAGGGTATCATTGTACGTGACGTCTGATGCTCATGGAGGTACCTCGTATTTTTAGAAGAAAGAAAAAGAGTGTAAAGATAATATAAGGCAATCAACGTACACTAAAGTGGATCAAGAGGGAAGCGACTTACATGAAACTGAATTCAGTGAATTTAAGGCGATTGAGTCACCTTAAGTTCATTAAGTTGAATGAGGAATCAGGCATGCCCTGATTCATTTCGCCTGAATGCCGGATTCACGCGTGAATCACGACACTGCGACGAAACACAATGTTAACCCAAGGAATACACCAGGTCGCAGGAATGCCCACGTGCGATTGGAACTACCGGACACCCAAGTCAAGGATTAAAGGGGCCCTGCACCCATATTTAACCTCCGATTTTTACATCGGAACGCGTTCCTTGTATCGTCCTGAGATGAATGCGAAAAGAATTTTGGAGATAACGCACGGAAACGGGAAGTTATTGAACTTACAATTCAAAATAAAAGCAGACGACAGAAATTGGCGTACCCTTTCGTATTTTCACTCGCCCAGTGACGTGTCACTGGAGTTTTGTCTGCTTCCAATCAAACGCGACTTACATTTTGCCATACCGGAACCCCGCAGCACATGTGGCCTTCTAGTCGTAAGTGGGCGCCGCTCCTTTTGACGGCTTCTGTGCCGCACAGTTAGCAGATGACTGTATCAATATATGCTGACACGCAACACACCTAGACACCTCGAGCACATGGAAAATCTGTGTAAGGCAGAAATGCAAAGCACAGCGTATTGATGAAGGCTCCGCCGGTTGCGCCTTGAGTAGGCCGTTCGGCAGCGCCATCTGTGTCGCAGTTTGATAGTTAAATCGATGCACAAATTGGTGTCCTTTTCGCAGCTGTAACGAGCATTAACACATTAAAATGAGTAAATTCCACATAGTGAGTGTGTCGCAGGCGTGTACTATATATTATTTATTCCAAATCAGAACGAACACCTAAGCACGCTACCTCACTTCCTGTAACAGAAATTGTCGTTGCACGACGCTGCAATCGGCGCGGAAACCCATTTCGGAAGCAAATTAAAATATCAAACGCTTCTTTCTCGCCGCTTTAGTTGGTGCCACAGCAGTCATCAAGACCCATAGAAAGCAAACGGCCGGTAAAATCAACGTGCGTAATTGAGGGTGCAGGGCCCCTTTAAGGTAGCCTCTGGATTGTTTAAAGAGTACGTGGCATTATTTTTTCGTATAATCAAGTTACTATGGCGCATGCTACAAATTTTCGGGATGCAGTGATGTACACCTACATGTCTCCCGAAGGTAGCGGAAGACACCAATTCCGCGCTCTACTTGAGGTAAAGGAAATTGCGCAACGAAATAAGATTCACACGGTCTCTAAGCATGCAGTTGCCTATACGACTGGAAGGCAAAGCCACGGTCTTTTCCTTGTCAGTCGATTGTATTCATCCCGCCCGAAAGCGTTCCGCACCCCAACATGGTTTCGCACTGCCTCCAGCATGAGAGCCAATGCAAGCTTTCTGCACCTCCTCTGGTTCTGCAATTTCCTCCGTTATCGGCCCACATTTGCCAAGCGACGATGTGATGCGATGACGTCATGATATGAGGTAACTCTGTCATGTCACAAATTTTGTCGATCGTTGACGTAATGATGACGTCATGTGGTGATGCCGTTACGCGATGATTTTTCTTGCATCACTCATGCTGACAACGACGCTGTGAGACGAAGGTCGACGCTGATGGTCAATTTTCACTTTGATCGGGCATTCAAGGCGTCTGCCTTAAAATTGCTCTGTACAGTTCTCAGACGGCACGGAGTCATTTCGGTGTCGCTTTCCGTCATTCAACTAGTGGCTCGAAGGAATCATGGTTGAAGACATTGACCGTTCTCGCAATATAACGGTGTCATTAGAGGAATATCCGAGGAGATCGAGTTCCAATGTGGGGTCTTTTCAGCGAAATTCTTTTTTTCGCAAAAACATGTGATCACGATTCTGGGTGCAGTATTACGGCCACGACTATTATGGGCTTGCTTTCTGTCTACGTTAGTAAGGGAAAGTCACAGACGTCTCATCAACCACGCAAATTGTCTGTCGGAGTCCGCGGCGTTGAGAAAAATTATCTTGTCATGAAGTCACCAATACAACGCCATTATGGTGTAACTGGTGGCCAAAGTTTGTGACATCATCGTGATGCCACTATGGCGTCACATAACGTGACGTGACATGATGGTGCCTTAACATGACATTGTCACTTGGCCGATCAGACGTGGGCCGATTCTGGAGGCAGTGCAAAACCGCGTGTGGTGCAGAAGGCTCCCAATACATGCAATCCCGGAGACAATGGAAAACGACGTTGGTTGCGGAAAGCTTTCGGGCGAGATCATACAATCTACTGAGAAGAAAAAGTATAAAATGGCTTTCACATTCCTGTCGTCTTAGGCAAATGCATAACGGACCATGTGACATTTAACACGAAAGTGTTTGATGCCAGGTACACCATGGCTCCACTGACGTGAAGTATGTCGTACCAACTCGCCCAAGCAACCACTTTAACCACTTTATCCACTGACGCATTTCCGTTACGGATATGACGTTGTAAAATATAAAGAATACCATATGGCAAAGAAAAAACTAGAAGAAAAAGCTCTGTCTTCAGGAGTCGAACTTACGACCCCTCGATCCCCAGCGCGCAGCGCGAAACGACACCGCCACAGACGCACGTTCTTCGTCATGCTAACGCCGCGCTATTTATATAACCATTTGCCGGTGGCGGTACTCAGAGATCGGGGTACATCAGCGTGTTTTCCTTATCACTAGTGAGATGGCGCGAAGGGCTCGAAGGGCGCGCCTTAGTGGTCGTCGCCCCACGCGTTGAGATCAGCGTGTGCCCCTACGGGGCGTCGTCGCTCCTGCGCGCGCGCTTATCTTGTACGTCTTGCGCTCTCACTGAAAGTTTGCGTTGAAGTTACAGAGAGCACGAAGGTCACTTCGCTCTCTGCAGCGGCCACTTTTGCGAAAGGAGCGCGCTGCTCACAAACAAATCAGCTTCAACTGCGACAGTTCGCACTCATCCTCTGTATAGTTGTGCGTTGGTTTCGTACGTCCTCCTTCGTATTTGTCCAGCGTGCTTTAACTGTCGAGCTGTGACAGTTTGCGCTCCGTGCGTCCTTTCTGCTTGAGCAGCGCGTTGCAAGTTACGAGCTGCTTGCCGTTCTTCGCGTGACATTACAACTTGTTGCTATAGCATTAATTCCTTCGCCCTCGGGGCGAAACAATGCACAACAAACGCTCAACTACGTCTGTGAAGAAACGTTTCACTTTCTTGTCATACCGATTCCTATGACAAAGGGATCAGCCATGTTTTTTTTAAGTTTCTCATGCAGCGCTGTTACCCAAGAGACTCATCAAGCGATTTAAAAATAACAACGTAGAGAAAGACGCTAAAGCAGGAGCGTGTTGGCAATGAGCGTTCGGCTGCAACCTCTTAAGAGGGCCACCTCGCCGAAGGTTGCGGATACTTTTCTTTTTTAAGCAGCTACTTTTCGGCCGTCTGTATCACAAGGACTTAACGCAGTCTGTCAAACATATTTTATTGCGGTGACGACGATTTCTAATTTTTGCGCCTGAATGGATAGACCCGCATCAGGCCTTTGAAGCATTTGTCCCTAAAACACCACTGCGTCTGGGTACACTACTCTGTGCTTACGATAACTAGCACTGCTGAAATGTGCGCAGGCAATCATTAGAAATATCTGACTATTACATTTCGTTGGCCTTAAGTGCCAGCCCCGCATTTCAGGCATATATCAGAAAGATGACGGGAAACTAAGTTTATCCAGAAAGAGATTGCGTGAGGCACCAGCGCCCGCCAAACAAAACGCTCGTAGAGCGCACGTCATACCATTACTTAAAAACGCGGAGATCACCCGGGGTCTATATCGAAAAAAAAACACTTCATTGATAAACTGAAATGCCCAGAAAAATTGATTTGAGATTTATATGCTTTCTTGCGGGATCAGCTGACTATTACGTTTAATTATTGGGAAGTGAGGGCGCTGAGATTAGCTCTTTAATCGGCAAGTTCGTAAAATCGATGCGATTTTTCAGTCCTTCCAAATCTAAAATTGTAACGAAGTGTCACCCGAAAGCTGCACCGGAATTTTAACGCGACAGCGCTAAGGAGCCTATGTCTCACAAATTCCGCTGTCGGTGTCAGCGTCGTTGGTTGTGAGCGGAAACTCGTCATTGTCCGTGATCGAAAAATCGCTGTGGATGCAAGGAATAGAAAATTATGCACCCAACCTGAAAGCGAACCCAGGCCTTCGGTGCAGCAAGCAGGTGGTCTACCACAGAGCCACGCCACTTTATTTTCCTTTATTGTACAGAGCTACGCCAATGCTTGGTACTGAACCGAATGTAACTTTTATGCCTCACAAACATATGCGTCCTGTGTACAGGAGTCACAGTGTGAAAAAACGTGGTACAAGTGCACACTGCCATCGGGCGTCATACCATGTCAATTGCATAACGAGTTGGTGGTTTAAACCCGACCACCCATTACGAAAGGCACACATATTAATGTGTGTATTCCCTTCCCAACACGTAGTGGGTGCATAGCAATATCGAAAAAGTATCACCCACATAATTACTGCTGGGTTAAAGCGTGTCACTCATTACAAAGCGCACACATATTAGTGCGGGCATCCTCTTAAACACATTGCTTGGTACACTGTTGTCATAAAAGGCTGTGGAAGAGGTAGCAACTTTTACCTTTACTATAGGTGTGTGTGCGTGCGTGTGTGTGTGTGTGGCGTGTGCGTGCGTGCGTGTGTGTGTGTGTGTGTTAAAATCCGCAAGGGCAGCCCGAGCATGAAGCTATGTCCCGGCGATAGAGGCGAGGTAGACTGTCACATGCAGCTATGACAAGCTACACATATGCTAAGAGGCGTACAAGGAATGCAATTCATGTGCAAGCCGGCAGAGCAAAAAAGCAGGAAAGTTGCGAGGAGATGATCAGTACTATCTGTGGCATAAGCCATTAAATAACGGAAGCAACCACCGTTATTCTGTAGGGGTACTTGCCGGGACAACAATCCACTACCGGCCTTAGCACCATTTCATTTGTAAAAGCGCTCTGTTAAGTACATCGTTCCTAGCACGGCGTGGCATGCAGCCTCTCAAAATAAAACTTTTGTCGTGGCTAGGACGGCTGAATGTTTCAACGCAATAGTGTTACATCGCACGTCCGAAGAAAGACCGTCAGTGTAAAAATTGGAAAGAAGCCACAGCATTTTCGCTCATTTATTTCCGAAAACACTGAAAGCTTCGTTAATTAGAGTTAATTAAATATTGAACCTTCTCGGTACCTGGTGGGGAATGCAAGTTTCTTCGTTAGATCGGGAAATTCGTAAAATAAGATCGTGTTTCTTTAGATAGAGTTTTAACTGTATTTCATTTACTCTTAAAAGTAGGACCGAAAACTAAGTACATCATTATTTAGCAGTCCTGTTGTACTACACTTGATAGAGTGACGGCGTCGGGATTGAGATTGCTTGCCCGAGGGTAGTTCGCAATTTTTCTGTACCATGGCTACGGCAAGGTTAAGGGCCTTGATGCAATCGCAATTTTCAGCTTCTCAAGTGCTTACTGATGACTCGGACGCACCTAGGTTTATGAATTAGAGAAAGATTAAATGCGGATTAAAGCACAAAGAGGGTGATAACTTTCAACCTTCGCTTTGAAATTCTGATGTTGCATTGGGTCGCTATCCCAGATCGCATTGCATGTTTACTGCGAGCGCGTCGATGCGAGAAATGAATATACAGACACATTTGAGACGTTCAATGTTCAATTATGAAAAAAAAACAATCTTGTGAATGCTAGATTACTTCCATTAAGAAGCTAGACACATGAGATTAGTATGATTATTTAGTAAATCTACATATTTCGTGCATTATCAATATCAACACCCAAATATATTTCCGTAATTTTTCAGACCACTCAAGACACACAGTGAGCCACTTTACATCCTTAAGGTAGTTTCATCATGTCTGTCTCTATGTAACTAACACTCTAACACCCTAGGAAAAAGGCTTTTTTAACAACTAATAACACAGATGTCATTACTAAAAATGAGAAAAGTAAATGCCGGTGTAATTTTTTTCAACCCGTCCGTACTTGCCATTGGGAATAATCGCAATGTTCATTTTTAGCTGGTCTGTGAAACTTTGCCCATACTAGCTCAAAAATAATGCCGCGGTCATTTGAAGGCACTTAGCATAAACAGCTACAGGATATTTTAAGCGTAATTATTTTATATGTAAGGTATAGGGATATTTTCATGGTGCGCTAGAAATCTTCGATGCGGGATGCGGACGTAGAAGGAGGCAAAAATGCTTGAGGTCCGTGCACTTAGATTTAGATGCACGTTAAAGAACACAGGTGGTCGAAATTTCCGGAGGCCTCCACGACGGCGTCCCGCAGAATTATATCGTGTTTTTGCGACGTTAAACCCGAAAATATAATAGAAATGCTTCGAAGATCAATTTCGCTCATTTGGCGTCTTCTTGGTCAGCAACATTCCTCATATATTTAAGTGCTGCTTTGGTTAACGCCGCGAGCGGCGCCATTCCGATAACGAACGGCGTACGTGCTATTAGCATCACATGGGATAGAAAAGTGAGAAGTGCCGAGTTTTCGAGAAAACAAAAACGGAAGCAAGACTGGCGACAATTTCTGTTTTTGCGGAGAAGGACTCTCAAAACTGAGAGAACAGCTTTTGTAGTGTTTGTGGAAACCGGCTGCGCAGGTCATAAGTAACGAAATACAAAGCTTTCACTATGAGTATCAATCGCTTGTAATATGCAACGCATACTTGACCCTCCGTCATCCTTGGTGGAAATGGTGCAGTAGCGGTTTAAGGAGAAGAAGGACGCATATTTCTGCAACCCATAATGGAGCACGGATCAGCTTCTTGGGGGGAGGAAAATGTGGGCTCAAGAAGATAGAGGAAAGGATGCCACCTTCTCCAGTAAGTTCCCACAACACCGAGCGCCAGGCCTTGGTACCTTTTCTCTCATTGAAGAAACCGGTGGGTGCCCGGCGTCACTGGAATCGAACCCGGTGCTTCCACCATTGGATATGGATGCTCTAACCACTCGACCGCTGCTGCGGTAAAACTGCACGGATATGAACGTTGCGGTATCATTTATGATGGCGCGCACAGGAAACGTTTTCTATGCAACAATTTTCTATTCAACAAACGACACGCCAGACATCCGCCTGCAAAGCGCACAGCAGGCTGCCAAGTGCGAGCCCCTAGAAAAGAAAATTAAAAAATAGCCAGATCCCACGCCTTGTGGAATCGGCTCCATGCCAGACAGTCAGTGAGTACTTGTCTATGCTGAACATTTTTTTTTTGCTTTGAGACAAGCGTAACGAGGTACATCAACGTGTTTTTATAAATGGAGTAGTAGCAACGTCCCTGGTAAGCCGGAAAACCGTCTTCTTACACGGAACGTTGACTACGCTGGCGTTTTATGGGGCATTTTATGGCCTGGCGCGACGTGAACACTCATGTGAGAGCACAGACGCGAGTTTTATCAAAACGAAGTGGACGTTACGGTGCGATTCCATGAATATCCTTTGTTAGCGTATTCCTCTGTGGTCCAGCAGCTTGAATATAGCTTGCCAAATAATAAAAACGCAATATAATGTTTATTACACTGTTATCAAACAGAGTCGATACTGGACTCACGCTTGACTTTAACCCGACATGACGTCTGAATTATAGGAGTACAGATGTAATGTTTACTACTCGGTTATCAATTCTGATAGCTAGCACTGCAACCCCACTTGACGGTGCACCGACATGGTCCTGCATCCTTTCTTACTCTCGGCAGTTTCAAGCCCTTGCGTGGCTCTCAGGTGCCATGCATGACTGACGTGCAGAATTCGTGGTTCGATTCATTCTGGACCCTGACACTAATTCGTTGCATTCGTCGGGTCAACGCGCGAGGCCGTATTTTCCTAACGCTCTCGCGTTCACATTACCAAGGGGTGTTTTTGCTGTTCCTTGGTAGATATAAACTGTGAATCATCTGTGCTGATACCCGCGACCGCGGCCCGTGGTATACTGGTATGTGCGACCTTACTGAAGAAATGTCTTTTAAGTACAACAGGATTTTCACGGATCCATGCCATGATCAAGCAATCAGGTTCGTCACACCCTCATCCCCCCTACGCCAGTTTTGATTAATACCAATTAATGAGGCGCACCACGACGACCACACCCGATGTAAGGGTAGATAGATAGATAGATAGATAGATAGATAGATAGATAGATAGATAGATGATAGATAGATAGATAGGAGATAGATAGATAGATAGATAGATAGATAGATAGATAGATAGATAGATAGATAGATAGATAGATAGATAGATAGATAGACGCTAAATTGCCTTTGGTCCGGTAAGAATTTTTTTCCATTTAAAAAACATTCCTTGCCACCGCACTTAAAATGACACTTGTGGAAGCAGGCACAACTACCTCGAGAGCAGCCTGGCAAAAGAAGGAATGGGGGGGGGGGGCAGGAACAATGACTTCCGTCGTGCGCCAGTCCTGGACTGTGTACGCCCCCCGAAGTCGTCTGTGACATCGACAGTGCTCGCTTACTCGCTTAACGTCACAGAGGAGCGTCACGCTATTCTGAAAACAAATTAATATGTTTTAAAAGGTACATTTGCAACTATAGACGGTGAGAAGTACCCACGT
>NC_051183.1:126001830-126105562 GCF_013339695.2 Rhipicephalus sanguineus | reverse complement strand
AAAACTGATACCGTACCCCCCTCTCTGAGGAGGTTATGAGTGGCGCTGCTGACTGGAATGGCGGCTCTTCTATCAACATGCTTGCGCACCCATAAAAACTGAAACAAAAGCCACTCCCGAACAAGTGCGTAATAAACTGTCGGTACGCCGTAGCGTCCCTGATTTTTTCTTTGTCTTGCCGCAAATGGCGGTACACATTTCGTGTAAATAGACTATTCGATATTCGATATTTTGGCCACTATTCGGCATTACTCGATTCGAATTCGATTCGAGGTGAAATTTCACTATTCGCGCACCCCTAATAAACACACATAACTATAACTGTGTGCAATTGCCAAAGAATGCTAATCACAATAGAATACCAGCATGTGTGACTTCCAGAAAAATTTATCTTAAGCCTGCCTTAAAGGTGCTTGTGTGTGATGATCAGCACTTTACTACAAAACTTGTCAGCAGTGTTGGTTTTCAAGTCCATAAAACTGACTGGATTTTACAAAAAAGTATTGCACATTACAGGTACCACATGGACAATTGAAAAAGCAAGCCGCTTGTTTTTGCCCGTTCTTTTGTCTGTACCTGTTACAGACGTAATAGTTCACATGTTTCCACATTTCCAATTTTTACACACATACATTCTTGGTATTCTTTATTACGTATGTAATTTAAAGCTGGTTCATGCAACACTGCCCAATTCAGAGCGTGTTCATTTCACGGCTGGCGGAAGCAAGGCGGCACAGGGGTTATAGGAGAGCAAAGAAAGTACCCTCACAGGCCCAGGTTGCTGAAAATGAAGACATAACAGAAGAGTTGGATGCTGCTGTGGCATTGTCAGAACTTTCAGTAAGTTTTGATTGCAAAATTGGAGTAATGTGTTTCTTAAAACTGCCCCAAACAATAGTGGACACAACATCGCTTGCTGCTTTTCATGCTTTCTTTTTCACTGCAGACAAGAAAACAGGGACACAAAAACATTAGCATAATTTGTTTGTACATGTTTTACTGTCGCTATCGTTTTAACAGAGCTCAAGAAAAAAAATAATAGCTTTACCAAACCACACGAATGCTCTTAGCTGGCGGTGCCGATATGAAAGAAAATTTAGCTACACTATTTTCAAACTATTATTCGGGACGGCTCCTGCGATACAGTTACACAGGTCTAGAGCATTTCGTCTATAAAAAAGCATGTTTCCACTGGTTGAATTTTAACAAGGAACTAAAATATGATCTGTGTACTGTGGCATGTGACTTGTCATGTGCACTGCTGTTGCTCACAACAGTATCATTTGCTATAAAGGGACATTAAGGAAATACATTAAACCACGCTGAAAAATTTATTGAAACATTTTTTTTGAAAAGTTCATTTTTGTTAGCTTCACTGTAACGTAATCATTGGAAAAGGAATTTAATAGTGCATAACTTTCTCATCTACTCTTGTGTAAACTTGAATGTCATAGATTTCAATGAAGTGGTAATTGTGTTACAGCGATTGTTCTTAAGTGACGGTTGCTGAAAGGTACTCAGCTTAGTCTTTTGTTCGTTGAGAAAAAAGTTTATTGAGAGTAAGTGCAGTGCATATGCTCTTACTTTCTAGGTCCTTCAAGCAGCGGCCAGTCCAGCTGGTCCTTTCGACGAGGAAAGGATGCTTGTTTTGTTGCGAGCCTCGCTAAGTGAACGGAAACTGAGTCCTCCACCATGTTTGCCATGCTACTTTCTGAATGAAGACATTGTAAGTGTCAACACAAGAATCAAAAACTGTTGCATCTAATATATATTTAGCTAGTGAGCTAGCATTTTCGTATTTTCGATGGAGGCGAGAATGCTTGAGGCCCATGTACTTAAATTTATGTGCACGTTAAAGAATCCGGGTGGTTGAAATTGCCGGAGCCCTCCACTACGGCTTCAGGAGAACTTGGGTTTGACCGAGTTGGTGCTTACTGTCCGACATCTTGACTGCACAAAAAAAAAACGAGGACAAAGGGAGGTACGACTACACGAGTGGTGTCGTCGTACCTCCCTTTGTCCCCGTCTTTTTTGTGTGGCCAAGATCTCCACTAGGGCATCTCTCATAATCATATCGTGGGTTTGGGACGTTAAATACCAACAATTATTATTATTATTACTACTTCTTCTGCTGCTCTACCCAAAGGGGGGGGGGGATAGTCAATGTGTCTGTCTCACAGTATCGACTGTTAGTGACATATTCATTACCCTTGTTGCTGCTGTAAGGAGTATCACTTTATGTTTGCAGATCTCCATCGAAGCAGAGCTTCGATTTGAAGACAAAATGTCAAGTATGTTGGCACGGTTGCGCTTGGCAAAAGAAGTTGTGTCAAAAACCTGCGGCCGCGAAATGGACTTTGTTGACATTGATGATTACTTGAAGGGTAATCATGCCAAATATGCACTGATAACACTGGTAGGCTTTTCATTTTTCTGTTATTAGCCTTTTCCGCATTCCGTACTTTTAGCGGTTCTTCAGTAAATATGTCGTAAAATGTTGTAGTGTGCGTAAGGTGGGATATCTGTCAATTTCTTGGATGGAAAGAAATGGTGGCAGTGGCAGGTGTGTAAAAATCAGTCGTGGTGGTACTTACAACAGCAAAATAAACTAAGCTTTTAAACCAGGGTATAAGCACAATCAAGTCCAGCTGCAATAATGGAAGCCTTAGCTTGGCTAATGGGAATGCATATCTGTTTCAATATTTTTATAGGCTGATACTGCTGGTTGTCGTGGAGTGGTAAAGTCTGGCTCATTTGTTGTGGTAAATGAGAAATTAAGTGTCCGTGCATGATTGATGCACTCTACGGTAATACTTACAAGTACTACAGACCTAGGCACAAAACAAGAAAGATGAATGCTTGATAACAATGTTTGCTCGTCCTCGCAATAAAATGCAAGGGGAGCAGTTTTGTAAAGGCTTGTTCACACATCCGACTAGCACCGGTAACGTGACTTAGTCACAAAGCGTCTGTTCGTAAATTTTCACAAATGGCTGCATTAGCCCAGTCAATTGTTGCTTGATTTTTCAGTCGCAGAACTCTGAACCAGTCAGATAAGCAGGAACATTACGTTGGCTTAATTTATGGAGCATTGGTAATGCAAGAAAAAAATGTAGCACAAAACAACACTAGCATATTCAAGGAACATGGGTCCAGCGCTGGGAATAGCATCAGTCCCGTGTTCCTTCTCTGTCCTAGTGTTGTATTGCGTTACATTTTTTTTCATCCAAAGTCATGAACCAACTAGCCCCAGAAAATGTTTTGCTAAGGTAATGCAAAGCAACGTGAATCCTGTGCAGCAGCCGATATAGACCGCACACAGTCTTGAACACTGGTCACTTTGAGTCGCATTTTTACTAGTCAGTCGCAAATGTTTGCGTGACCAGTGCTATTTGCTAGTGAATGAGCCTTTATACTGGATACAACCAAAGGGCCTGGCAATTGCACCCTTATGACCCTTCAGTTCTGTTTTCTTTTTTCTTTTTTGCATAAGATTAGCGAAACGTCATTTCACCATAAAAATTATACCAATGTCACTTTTGTGCAAATCTTTAGTTGCCTGTGTTTAGTGGCGTCTATCCTTAAATGATGTTTGATTGTGTCAATGTAAGTGTATGTTGTAAATTGCTGTTCTTTATGGCCCTACTCCCGATTCATTTTGTAGAGCCTCCAGCTGTGGTCAAAGTAATGTAGCAAAATTTTATCATTATTTCTTCTTGCACGTTGTATTTAAGTTTTCAGATACGCTTTATATAGCACCATCCCTATTTTCAGAACACCGATGCATGATCACAATGTAGACAAGAAAGAAAGGATTGACAGCACTAGTGCTATCGTAGTGTCCTTTCTTTCTTGACTGTTCGCAATTTGCACTGGTTTTGGACTATGTTTGATCATGCCCATGTTTATGGTATTCTGTTTATATCAATGCATGACTTTCTGGGACACGCAGAACATGTCAAACGAATTTCTGGCAGCTATTTTCTTGAAAAAGTGTTCACTCAGGCTTCGTTCACACTTAAGCAGCAGGAGAGCAGAAAGGCCAGTGTGGGTTTAAATTGTGTTCTGTAGTGGTTCGCAACATTCACATTTGTTCTGCTGCCAAAACCACTAATTTCGCCCAGTCATGTTAGGCCATCAACACTGGTGAAGCCAGGTAGTTGACGGGTTGAACCCCCTTCCCAAAAATATTTGAATTTTCTATGTGTATATATAGACGTACACATACATAAAGAGTACTTGACCTCCCCCCCCGCCCAAATTCTGCCTTTGCCCCTGGAAATTCAGTCCAGTGATTGCATGCCACTCTTGCCTCTTTTCTGTGCCTATACCGTACCAAACTTTAGCTATGCATGCAGATCACACACAAGGTATAATTTTAACCTTTTCGACTTGTTTTTTCTGGAAAAGCATCGACAATAGCTGAAAAATGGACGTACTGGTAGGGGTGGCAGTAAGAGTGCCCGACTCTGCAAAAGTGAGATGTGCGAGACAGGCAAACATATCACCATTTCTCATGCTGTATGCTCCTCTTCCTGTGTCCAGTCTTCGTGCTGATTTTTCCATCGAAGTAGCATGAACCAGCTACTTCAGCAAAGTGTACTACCGACATATCACTGTTTCATCTTCCGCTCTGTCCAACTCCTTCACTATCTTAATTCACATTTGGCTCTTGAAGAATGCATCCGCGGAAAGGGAGAGGGTGGAAGTTTTGTCATGGAGCATGAGGTACTTTCTACGCATGTCGTGTTACCTCGTCTTTTGTTCGTGTGTATTAGCGCAGTTAATATGTCTTTAAGGTTTCTGATTGAATACATGAATTGCCTTGACCCCTTGGCAACCATTTTGTATTTGTAATTGCAAGTTTACATGCTAGTGCAGCCAAGGACCATCTTCTGGTAGAGCAGGAACGTTCCATTATTGCTCTAGCAAAGAAATCTGTTCAAGACCGATGGGACTCGCCACTTGATTTTCCATTTGCTTAGGTGGCCAATCAAGCGGACTACTAGCAAGTTCTGCTGCTTCCATCTGCTTCGAGCACTAGTGTGAATGCACCTTAATAGAAATCATGTTTCCGTCTATTCATTTTTGTGCAGACTGTACAAGACCTTTCTAATTTGATATCTATTTCAGGAAGACTTCTCTGACGAAGACTCCGCAATTCCTGGCCCCAAAGTTTTTTGGGGATTGTCTTCACAAAAAGTCTATTGTGGAAGCCCCAATGAGGTTATTGACCTGAAGCGTCTGACCTTAAACCGGCTGAATGCTATATTCAAAGCTCATTTACTAAGTGTTTGTTTTTATCACCGGTTACCGAAGAGGAAGTAGCCACTGCCATATGCTCACTAAAAAACAGCTCTCCAGGCGAAGATGGCATTGCCGCAATATCTATCAAGGCAGTTATTGACTCGATCGTCGCCCCATTTACCTACATATGCAACAGACTCTTCTTGACGGGAATTTTTCCATGTGCCATGAAAACAGCTCGCGTAACAATAATTTTTAAAGGAGGTAACAAAAATGAACTTCAAAATTATCGCCCAATATATATATTGCCGCTTTTCTCTAAGGTCGCGAACGCCTGATATATAAGAGGGTATATTCTTTTATAGCAAAACGAAATGTCATTTGTGAAGAACAGTGTGGATTTCAACCAGATAGATCAACTCAGACTGCTCTACTCCGTATTAAGGATAGCCTACTTCATAACTTTGAAAAAAAGCTGTACACTGTCGGAATATTTCTGGATTTCCGTAAGGCTTTTGATTCGATAAAGCATGACATGTCTAATTAGGAAACTGCAAATGTATGCAATACGCGGAATTGTGCTTCATCTAATGAAAAGCTATCTTTGTGCAAGAAAACAATATGTACAGCTTCATAATTTTAAGTCTGACTTGGGCGTAATTAAGTATGGGGTTCCCCAAGGATCGATACTTGGTCCTTTACTATTTATACTGTAGCGAAAGCTGCTCAGCACCACCGCATTCTTTTCTATCCCGTCTGCAGCCGGCCGTCGACAGCTCGCCTACGCGCGGCGCCAGCGCCTCCTCCTCCGTGTTCGGGGAACAGCGTGTTGTCGGGGCCGGCTCCGGGAATTAGCACCGGCGGCATGCTGCGTCTGCTCGCTCGGGGGCCCCCTTTTCCTCTTTCTTGTAGAGGAACGCGGGGGTGCCTCCTTCTCTCCCTCGTCGAGGGGAGCTCTCGTCACTCGCACGGAGTGAAAATAAACAGTCTTGCCCTGCAACTCCAAACCAGCTTCACGTCTCCTTTCTCGCTGCCTCCGGCAGCCGACATTCCCGGCCGCTACAAAATTGGTGACCCGAACGCTTCAACGAACACGCCGCGATGAGCTCCGACGACAACGCTGCTGCCTCCACGCCTGCGGTCATCGCCACAGAACTGAAGCTACCAAATTTTTGGCCGAAAAATCCAAGAGTTTGGTTCAGCCAAGTGGAGGCCCGTTTTCAGCTCCGGCATATCACCTCGCAGTCGACAAAATATCTTCACGTCGTCGCAGCCCTGCCCCCCGAAATCGCCGACGCTATCGACGACATTTTGGTTTCACCCCCCGCGCAAGAAGAATATGACACCCTCAAAAAGACGGTGCTGGACCGCCTCGAGGCGCCTGAAGAAAGCAGACTGCAGCAGCTCTTGTGTCGCGAAGAGCTGGGCGACCAACGACCTTCCCAACTGCTGCACCGTATGCGGCAACTACTCGGTGTGCACGCGCGTCAGGACGGCCAGCTCCCACTTCTTCGTGAACTTTTCCTGCAACGGCTCCCCCAGTCGGTGCGCGTGGTTCTCGCGGGTTCAAATGAGACGTCCCTTGATCAACTAGCGCAACTTGCCGATCGCATCACGGAATACTCAACTCCAACCTTTGCGCCCATAGCTGCTGCAAGAACACATGAGCAACCAGATCGACTGTCGCGCCTTGAGGAGAAACTGCAACACCTTACCGAGACCATGCAGAAACTTGTGCTATCTGGCGCTCCCCAACAGGACGAGCAACGACGCAACCGATCCCCTTCAAGACACCCAAGCTCTTCCCAGAGAAGCCATGCACGAGATACACAGGACGGAGTTTGCTGGTACCACCGTCGTTTCGGCACGGGTGCTAGCCGCTGCACTCAACCTTGCTCGTTTCCGGGAAACGCTCCGGCCAGTCGTTAACGGCGGCTTACGACATCGGCCCTCCACCCAGCCGCCTGTTTTTCGTAGTCGACCGCGTAAGCAACTCGCGCCTGCTAGTCGACACGGGAGCCGAAATCTCTATTGTCCCGGCAACCCCCGAGGATCGCCGACGTAGCAAGAACATATCGTCGCTGCAGGCAGTGAACAACACTGCCATCGCTACGTACGGCTTCCGCTCGCTGACAATAGACGTCGGACTCAGGCGCCTGTTTCGCTGGGTATTCGTGGTGGCGGATGTTAATTTCGCCATACTCGGAGCAGATTTTCTCAGCCACTTCAACCTGGATGTGAGCGTACGTGACCGTTGCCTCAAGGATAACAACACATCCCTCAAAGTACGTGGTTTGGAGTCAAACATCTGCTCATCTGGCATCTGCGCCTTCCAGCCAGTATCAGCCTACCACCACGTCCTGGCCGAATTCCCCTCGCTCACCAAGCCCCGCAACACGGAACAGCCGGTGAAACATAACGTGACTCACCACATCGTCACCACCGGGCCGCCAGTCACCGCCCGGCCACGACGGCTGTCCAGCAAAAGGCTTCAAGCTGCACGCAGGGAGTTCGAGCACATGCTGCAGCTGGGAATTGTTCGCTCTTCGTCTAGCAACCATTCATCGCCGCTGCACATGGTGCCTAAGGACGACGATTGGCGCCCGTGTGGTGATTACAGAGCCTTGAACGCATCGACAACGCCGGACCAGTATCCTCTGCCACACATTCACGATTTCAGCGCGCGGCTGGCAGGTACGAAAATACACAGCAAGATCGACCTTGTAGCGGCATACCACCAAATCCCCGTCGAACCGCAGGACATACCAAAAACAGCCATAACAACTCCGTTCGGCCTGTTTGAGTTTGTCCGCATGCCCTACGGCTTGAAAAATGCCGCACAGACCTTTCAAAGGTTCATGGATGAAGTCACCCGGGGTCTTCCTTTCATCTTTGTCTACCTGGATGACATTTTGGTGGCCAGCAGAACGCCTGCGGAGCACGAAGAGCACCTCCGCCAGCTCTTTCAGCGTTTGGATGAGCACGGTCTGGTGTTGAAACCTCAAAAGTGCGTGTTTGGAGTAGAGGCGCTCAACTTCCTCGGCCACCACATCACTGCTGAGGGCATTATGCCATTGGAATCGAGGGTGGAATCCGTCAAGAAGTTTCCAGCTCCAACATTTTTTCGCAAGCTGAGGGAGTTCCTCGGGCTCTTAAACTTCCACCGGCGCTTCATTCCGTCTTGTGCTCGAGTGTTCCAGCCATTGACCGACCTGCTGCGCCGAGACGACCAAAAGGCACCAGAATTTTGTTGGTCTGACGAACACCAGAACGCTTTCCAGAAAGCTAAGGACGAGCTAGCCGCGGCTACCCTCCTAATTCATCCACGGCCTGAAGCTCCTACACGCCTCATGGTGGACGCTTCCTCCACATCGGTCGGAGCAGTGCTGCAGCAACAGGAGGGCGCCCAGTGGAAGCCACTGGGCTTCTTTTCGAAACGTCTGAAGCCTGCAGAAGCACGGTACAGCACTTTTGGAAGAGAGATGCTCGCAATCTATTGTTCCATTAAGCATTTCCGCTACTTCCTCGAAGGCCGCGAGTTCTACATCTTGACAGACCCCAAGCCCCTCACCTACGTATTCAAAAACAACAGTTCCTCCTACTCAGAACGAGAGATCCGTCAGCTCTGATTCATCTCCGAGTTTTCTACAGACATCCGCCACGTTCCCGGGGTCGAAAACGAAGCAGCTGACGCCTTGTCTCGCATCAACGCTTCCGGCACAGAAGTCCTGGACTTCGAAGCTATGGCCGCAGCTCAGCGGGACGACCCCGAGTTGACAAGACTGAAGGGAGGGGGATCTTCACTCGTGCTCTCGGAGGTTGCACTTCCCTACGTGCAGAGCACGATAACCTGCGATACCTCCCTGGCAGCACCACGACCTTTCGTCCCACTGAACTTTCGCCGAGTGGTATTCAACACTTTCCACTCCATCAGCCACCCAGGTGTCCGCGCCACCCAGCGGCTGATAACGCAACGCTTCGTTTGGCCCGGAGTCAATGCGGACGTGCGACGATGGGCTCGGACATGTGAAACGTGTCAGCAAGTGAAAGTGACTCGCCACAATCGGGCTGCACTACAGAAATTTCGGACTCCTGAGTCGCGGTTTGACCACGTTCACCTCGACCTCGTGGGACCACTACCGCCCTGCCAAGGATTTAGGTACCTGCTCACATGCATCGACAGGTACAGCCGGTGGCCCGAAGCTATACCAATTGCGGACATATCAGCTGAGACCGTCGCGCAGGCCTTCATTCAAACATGGGTGTCCCGCTTTGGCTGCCCCGCCCGCATAACAACTGACCGGGGACGGCAATTCCAGAGCAACCTCTTTTCCGCACTTTCAACGCTCCTCGGCACGAAGCTGCAGCATACAACCGCCTACCACCCCGCCAGCAACGGAATGGTTGAGCGCTTCCACCGGCAACTCAAAGCCGCACTGGCAGCGAAACTCGACCGCCAGCACTGGGTGGAGAAGCTCCCGCTCGTTCTTCTTGGCCTACGCTCAACGGTGAAGGAAGACCTCGGCTTCAGCGCAGCGGAAATGGTCTACGGCTCAACAGTGCGCCTCCCGGGAGAATTCTTCTCCGACCAGACACCTTCCGCCCCAACAGCCTCCGATCACATCGAGAAGCTGCGCGCATGGCTCGCGCAACTCAGGCCAACAGCACCTCGCATCGCCCGCAACAGGAAAGTTTTCACTTTTCCTGACATGGACTCTGCTACCCATGTGTTCGTGCGACACGACGCAACGAAGCCGCCCCTTACTCCGCCGTACGATGGCCCATTCAAAGTTTTGGGACGTACTAACAAAACCATCGCAATCGACGTGCGGGGGAAACGAGAAGTCGTCGCCGCTGACCGCGCCAAGCCTGCTAATATTGAGGTTTCCATTCAAGCAGCCTCTCACGTACGATTTCAGTGCTAACCATTGGACTGTGACCTTTCACTATTCAGCCCGTAACTGCTGTCCTTCTTTAAAAGCTCCGCAATCTAGGGGGGGAGCTTTGTAGCGGAAGCTGCTCAGCACCACCGCATTCTTTTCTATCCCGTCTGCAGCCGGCCGTCGACAGCTCGCCTACGCGCGGCGCCAGCGCCTCCTCCTCCGTGTTCGGGGAACAGCGTGTTGTCGGGGCCGGCTCCGGGAATTAGCACCGGCGGCATGCTGCGTCTGCTCGCTCGGGGGCCCCCTTTTCCTCTTTCTTGTAGAAGAACGCGGGGGTGCCTCCTTCTCTCCCTCGTCGAGGGGAGCTCTCGTCACTCGCGCGGAGTGAAAATAAAGTCTTGCCCTGCAACTCCAAACCAGCTTCACGTCTCCTTTCTCGCTGCCTCCGGCAGCCGACATTCCCGGCCGCTACAATACTTTACATCAACGACATAGTAAGTATTCCTTTCACATCAAACATAGTATTGTACGCCGACGATACCAATGCATTCTTTTCTGGTTTAGATCTCCGCGATATTGAGATAACCGCAAATTTCTGGTTGGATGAACTAAAATTATGACTTACAGTTAACCAGCTAGAACTAAACATAAAAAAAACTAAATTTATGCTCTTTAAGCAAAAAAATAGGCCTGTAGATCATGCTATCTCTTTGATTTTCAATGGGGAAAACATTGCGCAGGTAAATAAGATTCAATTTCTTGGCGTATCTTTTCAAAGCGACCTTAGTTGGTCTGACCATGTGGACAACCTTCGAATGAAGATATCAAGGTCGATCGGTCTAATTCGACGCTTGCAGCATCTACTTCCACGGAGAGTTAAACGGCAGATTTACTTTTCTTTTATCTACTCGCAAATCATGTATTGCATTTTAGTCTGGGGTACGTGTAACAAAACAAATAGAGAAAGTATAATTCTTCTCCAAAAACTCGCACTAGGTCTAATAACTACCTCGGTCCGAACAAACACGTCTCTTTTTCGTGTGTATAATGTACTGCCATTCCCAGAGTGCTATAGGATGCAACTAGCCATGTTAATCTTTAAAAAAATTAAAGATAATTTTCAGATTTTTTCTGATACATATTTAAGCAGAGGTCTTACATATAATCTGCGTACTGTTGCGTTGGTCGGGCCAATGTGCCGGACCAACTATGGTGTACAGTCACTTGATAACCAAATTGTTTTATTGTGCAACAAAATTCCTGAAATAATTGAATACGCTAGGGAGGCTACAAACATTAGAGAATTTAGGAAGCGAATTATGAATGTAATAAATTCAACACAATTCTAGGATGCATGTGTTGAAACTATTTAATGTATGTAATATATTTAATGTAGTCATTGTTTTAACATTACACTTAAATTTCTATGTATTTCAATATATGTTACATGGTGCTGATTATAGTGCATTTTGTATTTATCGCTGAGGAACAGCTTTGTTTGCATCTTTATCTTTGTCCAATGGCTTTCGTATTCCTCGTTTATTTTGCTTTGTATATATATTGTATATTCTATACGTTGTCTTGCTGTACCTGCCCGAGGTGCCTCACGAAGAGTGGGCCAAGTCAGGAGACACACTCTCCTTTTGCCCCCTTCGTGGGCATTTTGTGAAAATGCCCAAAATAAATGAAATAAAAAAAAAGTATTCATCCTTGGAAAAGGCCCTCATTTTATGCCTAACAGTTTACTACGTAAAAGACCTTACCTATCCCTCGGCATTTGGACAAACTCTAGGACTGCTTCAGAGTGTTTTGGTCAAGACAGACAAGTTTCCCCAGTGCTGGGCAAACAGCAAGCTTCTGCATATTTTGCGCCAGTTAAAGTGAAGCTGGATGCACAACTTGTTACATTTTCAGTGTACTCTTTCAAGGTGCTGTTAGAGTGTACTAGAACAGGGGAGTGCTTGGAACGAGCTTCTAAAAGTGAAACCGAAACAGGGTCCATCTGCTTGTGGCAGTGCAATCGGTAGTCTGCAATGCATCGTCATTTAAGAGTTATCCTTTGTTTCTTAAAACTAGCTTGAGTTACTACGTGTTGCCACAAAAAGTAACGTGAAATGTGAGGTGAAATAGAAATTCTACAGCGTAATTATTTGCAGTACCACCGCACAGCATTCAACAACAACGTAAAGCATGGCTTCCGAGATGTTTGTGAACGTCAAACTTGAAACGGCAATTCACATTTTATGTTACTTTCTGTAGCTACACGTAGCAACTGAAGCTAGCTTTAAGAAAAAAAAAGATACAGCTATAACAAGTGACACTGATGATAAAAACACCATCTGCAACTGCATTTCGAACCTGCATCTTTTGAGTGGGAAGCAAGCATTCCACCAATGCACCACTTTCGTGGAGATGCGCACGCACACCGCTGACGGCAGCACCACAAGTGGATTGACCCGGTTTGGGCTTGACTTTCTGTAATGCGGCCGTTCCGACGACTCCCCTGTTCTAGTACACTCTAGTGCTGTGTTACACAAGCAGCGTTTGATTTTAAGAATATTATTTCTTTACTGGAGAACAACATTCTTACGACAGTGCATAACTAGCATTCAACTAGCTTTCAGATGTTGTGCAAATGACGCAGGACAAAAGAGCGATGCAGGTCACACGCATGCGTCACTCTTTTGCCCTTTGTCATGTGAGCTATGCCTAAGGCTTTTTGTATGACATGCTTGACGTGCAATTTATGTTAACAATTAGATAGGCAGTGATATCTTCTGTCATTTATTTGCAGTTGTGAATAAATGCCCTAGATTCCAAAATCATATAAAGATACTGGAAAGCTTCACAGTACCCTAAATATTTTAATGTAACATGCTTTTATGACCAGCTTTTTTTAGTTTCACAGAAGCTATACCAAGTCGTGTTAAGACACAAAAAGTTTTCGTGAGGGAGCAGAGTGTTAATACATTTTCATGCTCACTCTGGCCCACCTGTAGCTTGCTCACGAGTATTAGCTCATGGGGCAACTGAGTGAGCTGAAAGGAGTGCTAAAACATTGTGTCGTGGCTCTATGTGGCCTTTTTTTGCTTTTCTTCTTTTCTTTTTTTATGCCACCTGATACAATTTTGCCTCTAGAAACATAACTGAAACTTGTCTCTAAAACACCTGTTGATAAGAAATTTGTCATCATGCTCTGAAATATATATTTTTTTCTATGGTTTTGAAATTTTGTGTTCGTTTAAGGCACGAGATTAAAAGAGTGCTTCATCAGCTCTACTTTAGGGTGTATGTTGGGAGCACAACTTTTCTAGTCATTCTTCATCGCGCTATCGGGTCGAAATGATATGTTCGAGAGTAAAGTTACCACTAATTTGTACCTTAGGCCACTCTAGGCATGTAGCTATAGTAAAAAGAGGCCAGCTGGATCTCGTGCCTTTTCTAGAAGACTGCCTTCCTTAGTTTCAAGAGGTGTGAGGTTGAGTAAACGCAATAAGTGTTTTATTGACACAGCACCTGGTTTTGCTTTAGTCGTATGTCCTGATAGTGGTGAGAGTTTATTGATTCTCTTGGTCTTTCAGTATGGGCACACGGCAAGCTCTCAGTGCCTTCAAGTGTTTTTATTACGCCCATATAAGGCGATTACAAAATGTGTATCACGAAGTGATGTGATATTTTCAAGGAACAGCTGTGATAGTCCTACCCTTGTGAATAATAGTGCTCAAGTCGTTGTACTCTGGCGTTGGTGCATGGCAAGCTTTCTGTGCCTTAAAGTGTTTGTATTATGCTTATGTTTCAAAATGAATGTCACTAAGTGCCATGACATTTTCTAGGGAACTGCTGTGATATGGCTCTGCTCCCGTGAATAATAGCGCACAAGTCATACTACATGTGATCTTGTTCAGTTCGTACACTGTGCAGAAAGGGACTCCGTACGTGCAAGTGCATGTCTTTGTGTTAATGTGACGATTCTTACTGTGCGAGTTTTAATAAACTGCGATAAAATTGTTTGTTGTACGTGTTCATTGAAGTACATGAATATGTCATGCAAGCAAACTGAAGAACAGAAGCAGTGCATACAGCACAAACATTTCATTTAATGGTACACTGCTTATAGTCAATCAAAAACAATTCAAGAAATCTTGTGCTACAATGCTCGGAAAATGATAAAATTGACAGGGAAGTAGAGGCAGTGCACTGGTTGAACATACGCCGGAAGCTGTAGTGAGTAATGTTGTCTATTGGAGTGTAACCGAAAAAAAAATCGATTGTATAAGTAAAGTCCCGGAAAGCGAGGCCGACAGTTGCAGATGTGCTAATTCCTTTCAGTACTCTGCATGTGCACTTAAGTATTTTAGTGGAGCCAATCTTTCAACTCCATGAGAGTTGCTCAAGCACTCCTGCATATAAACAAATTATTTTCACGAGTATATATAGGCATATAGGCACAAGGTGAGCAATCAGAAATGCCGAAAGGCTCAAATACCTTTTCAGTAGAGCTTCTTTTTATTTAAGAGAAATGTTTGTAAACAATGTGTGTGGTCTTATGGTGCACATTGCCTCTGATATTTACTGGAAATTTGATATGAAAGCTGATGACTGAACGTTTATTAACATAAGAGTGCCTAGTCTGCGACCGTGCTGTATACAACTGATCAATATTCGAGAACAAGGTAATGTGCCAGTGACAAATACACGTAGGCAAGGGCAAAACGGTGGTTGAAACGGCCTCCAACTGAACCTGAGAAAGTGGGATGAAGGTCGTCAGAGCTTCGGCTCTCACGGTCAAACTGGTACTTAGCCGCAGTTATGTACTCGTTAAACGCAACGTGTAGGGATAAATGCTGTCTTCAAATGTGCTTTTCAAACCTTTCAGGATAAGCGCTGTCAGATGACGTGCGCAGCTTTCGCCTGAATAACGCGAGCTGTGCCCGCGCATTACACGCATACATTGTTCATTAATGTATGCGTGTTCATCAATGTGGCGTGAGCATTGACATGCGCTGCTTCGAATATGCTTCAAAACGCTCACGACGCGTAGAGCTCGCGGCGGAATGGAACAAATTGTACGTCAGTGAGCATGCAAAAAAAAATACATACGCTTTATTGTAGGCACGCTGAAATGCCTCTGTAACGCTGGCAGATTGGGTGGTCTTTGAACCGCACAGAACGCACGGCGTGCAGCGCGCGGTAGGAGTAAAGAGTGTTTCTCACCCCGTGCATTCACTACATACACATTAATGTATGCACGATGCTTGGTATCCGCGCTGAAGGTCATGTTATTTTCCTGCGGCAACTACGAGCGGTAGAATTCAGTCACAACCGAAATGTAGCAGCTTTCATGACGCTCTGCCGGCTCCGGAACTTATATATTCACCGAATGAAAATGGTAACACAACACGAATGCACAACAGCAGCGCAAAAAGGCAAAGCAAGGACCTCAGAGCGATTGGTAGATATATACCCCGTGAAATTTCCACTCTAACGTGGTGGCGCTGTGGTGTAGTGGTTACCGTGTCCGCTTTCAATGCGTGCGTACCAGGTTCGAATCCGCTTGTGTGTATTCAAAGTGTGTTTGTGTCATGTATGTGTGTTAATGAATAATCAATTGTCTTCTAATATGTCACATTGATCCCTGGTTAAATTGCAGATCACGAAGCCTTAATATGGCCGAGTAATTTCATTTTTCTTCCGCGACCGCTTTTGGGCCGCATAACCACGGGCCGCCCATAGACAGGAAGTACCGACTCCCGACGCCGCAACGTTGTCGTCACGCGTAAGTGTAGGCCGTACGTAGCCAGGAAAAATTTGACCTAAATTCCTGCCTATCTTGCGTCACGCCTATTCAGGGGGCCCCGTAGAAATGGGCCGCTTGCTCTTGGCGCCGCATATGGAGCCGCCTAACGAACGGTCTATCGGCGGCCAAAATTTGACTGGATTTCCTGCTTGCATGCGTGGAGTCTAGCCAGGATTTGATTTAGAGTGTAGTTGAAGAAATGAAGGAGCACGCTTGCGAAAATTGCATATTTTTACTCATTTACGTTTCGGCCGTGCCACGGCCGAAACGTAAATGAGTAAAAATATGTAATTTTCGTAAGCGTGCTCCTTCATTTCTTCAACTATATATATATATATATATATATATATATATATATATATATATATATATATATATATATATATATATATATATATATGCGGGACACGACGGCGACGGCAAAAACCAGCCGAGTGTCCATATAATTGTTATCGCAATAAAAGTCAGCTATCCCTCAGGCTTGTGGTCGGTCGCTGCCACGCGCTTCTCTTCGGCGCTGGCCGGCGCCTTCTAAGCGTCAGTCTCGCCGCATGGTTTTCGCATCAGTCTCACCGCATGACCCCTTAGGTGGCGAAACAAGCGATGTTCTGGTGAGTCTTGAGTCTTGATGAGGAGAGTATTTCTGAACAGACGTGTTCAGAGCACCTCTGGGTTTTGGGCACAATAGGTGGAAAGAAAACGTGGCTAGGGGTTGCCTACTTGTGGACGGGAAATAACTGCAGAGAAAAGAATCACGAGATAGTGGATTGCATGAGTGAGGATATTAAGAAATTTGGTAATGGGGCCGAAATCATCCTTCTAGGGGACATGAATGCCCACATACACGACCTTGACGGATATTCAGACACCAATGGGAAGTTATTACTAGATCTCTGCGAGCAACATAGTCTGGAGATAGTTTACACGGGGCCTAAATGTGACGGCCAGATCACGTGGAAAGTCGGAAACAAACAGTCAAGTATTGATTATTATCTCATATCTGAAGGAATTTATCACAAACTGAGAGAAATGAGAATAGACGAGGAAGGGATTAAAAGCTTGCGTAGTGATCATAAACGAATAACATTACAAATGGGATATAAAACTGGAAATGAGAGCATAGAATCAAAGTCTGGCACCTCGTATTTAAATGACAAACAAATAATAAATATAGCCACAAGATTCGAGGAAGAAGTAGGCAAAAAAAATTCGGCAGATCCCACGTACCGTGGGAATCGATGTTATGCGAAGCATGTGCGGGATGGTGACTGTGGCGTAATTTTTCATATTGAGCGAAACGTTACGGATTGACGCTAGAGAAATGTGGAAGTGGTATAACCACCCTCATATGCTGAAGAGTCGCATATGTATTATATAATCAGTTGTTTACTGTTGCGTAGCGATGCCAGCAACAACATGGGTGTTACCAACACCAGACGCGGTAAGCTGAAAACTATTTGCTGGAAAGGAAAGAGGAAGCCAAAAAGTTGGTGGAACAAGGAAATCCGGGAAGCGATCGAGAAGCGGCGTGAAGCATCACGGAATCATAGAAGGGCAAAAAAGGACAAGCGACCGCAGGACGAAGTCAACGAAATATGGGAAATATATCTAGAGAAAAAATCCATTGTACAGAAATTGGTCGAGGCAAAAATTAAAGGCGAAAGTGAACGCTGGGTGACAGAGATTCACGAAAAAAAGGAGGCCGCACCTAGGATATTTTGGAGCCACATAAAGGCGCTAGGTAGGAAGTCTGTCACAACGCAACAACATATTCTCGATGAAGGAGGAAATCAATTGGAAGGGTACGAAGCGCTAGGTTACATTCGAAAGGTAACAGCCGATTCGTTTAAAAAGAGCGTCCAGGGGATGTCCCCGGTGAGTAAAAGTGTGGCGGAGAGAGCAACCGAGGAAGAGCTAGTGCTGGAGAATTTCAAAATGGAAAAAGGCTGAAGGAAAAATTCCAAAGCGCACTGCCGCGGATTTAGATGGGATTCCCGTTAGCCTCATTAACGAACTAGGAAATAGCACTAAAGAAGCACTGCTGAAAGCTGTAGAAAAATGCTTAAAGGACAGGCAAACACCGGATAGTTGGCGAAAAGGTAGAATGAACTTAATCTATAAAGGCAAGGGAGAAAAGGATAACATTCGCTCGTATAGACCACTAACCATTACATCGGTACTATACAGGTTGGCGATGCAAGCAGTAAAAATGAAAATAGAAAAGTGGGTAGAACACAACGATATTTTGGGACAACTCCAGAATGGATTGCGAGTCGACAGGCGGTTAGACGATAACCTGTTTGTTCTCACTCAGTGTATAGAAATATCTAAAATAGAAAATAGGCCCTTGTACATGGCTTTTCTAGACATCACTGGGGCGTACGACAACGTTAATCAGGAAAGTTTGTGGGATATATTGAAAGGAATGGGCATATGCGACGACTGTATACAGCTTTTGAGGGAGATATACCGAGAAAATACAGTTTGCATAGAATGGGAAGGAATGAGTAGCAAAGAGAACGTTGAGATTAGCAAGGGGCTGAGACAGGGATGTCCTTTGTCCCCGCTGTTATTCATGCTGAACATGGTGAATATGGAAAAGGCGCTAGAAGGTAGCAACTTTGGTTTTAATCTGTCACACAAACAGGGCGGCGTGATGATTGAGCAGAAGCTTCCAGGATTATTTTATGCTGACGATATTGTCTTATTTGCTGACAGTCGAGAGGATATACAGCAGCTGGCGGATATATGCGGAAGGGAAGGGGAAGCTCTAGGACTAGGATTTAGTGTAACAAAATGTGGATTGATGGTATTCAATGACCCTTGTGATCAGGCGGTGTCAATACAGGGCCAAGAAATACCGAGGGTGAGCGAATACAAGTACCTCGGAGTATGGATAAATGAGGGTGACAGGTACATGGAGGTACAGGAAAAAACCTCAGCAGCAAAAGGAAAGAGGAATGTTGCAATAATGAAGCACAGAGCATTGTGGGGATACAATAGGTGCGAGGTGCTTCGAGGTCTGTGGAAAGGTGTAATGGTTCCGGGGCTTACTTTTGGGAACTCAGTGGTGTGCATGAGGGCAGAGGTGCAATCGGCAATGGATATAAATCAAAGGACTGTGGGACGCCTCGCGTTGGGTGCTCACGGGAAGATGACAAATGAGGCTGTAAAGGGCGATATGGGATGGGCAGGTTTTGAGGCGAGGGAGGCTCAGAGCAAAATAAGGTTCGAAGGAAGGCTAAGGAATATGAAGGAGAGTAGATGGGCAGAGAAGGTGTTCCGTTACTTGTATAGGAAGAGCGTGGACACACAGTGGAGAAAAAGAACTAGGAGGCTCACTAGTAAATATACGGCTGGTAGTGTAAGCAGTATGTCAACAAAGAGCGTTAAGCGAAAAGTCAGAGAGGCGGAGAGGATTTACTGGATGGCAGCTATGGAGAAAAAACCGGCTTTGAGTAACTACCGAAAGGGCAAAAATGAAATAAGGAGGGAGGCATTTTACGACAATTCAATGGGAAGCACTTTAGTGTTTGAAGCGAGATCGGGTTGCCTTAGAACGGGTAGTTATAAAGCGAGATTCAGTAAAGAAGAAGAACAATGCACGTGCTGCGGGGAAGATCAGGACTGAACTTCTACCTACACAGGTCGGGTCTGGTACAGTCACCCTTATGCCTCCACTGCAACGAGAGTGAATCTCTGCATCTTTATTTTCATACTCGCTTGTAGTCAGATTAATTCAATTACTTTTGCCTAAATTTTAATTTCCAGTATGTGTTTACCGCCGGTTTCATGGCCAATCCCCCTTTGTGGGTAAGAGCCACTAGAAGAGGATCAAGCAAGCAAGGAAACGGCGGAGCATGTTCTGATTGAATGTGGAGACATCCACCCAGGTGTACGTTTGGGCACGAGCCTACATGACGCCTTGGGTTTTAGAGACAATGGAAAGCTGAACACACCCGCGATTGAAATAAGTAAGAGACGGTTAGAGTATTGGTGGCAGAAAACTATAGAGAAAGGACAAAAATAAATAATGGCAAAAAAATAAGGACATTCTGCCGTAAAGGGCACAGAACGGAGCTGAAAACTTAAGGTTTTTTTTTTACTTCTGGAGTAAAATAGTTTTAATTGAAGTAAAGACACTAGGCCAACGCTAAAAAAAAAGAGCAAAGGTTTTTTTTTTCGAGCCTGGTGGCACACTTGTCACCGCCCCGTTATAAAGGGGACGCTCATAGCATCCATCCATCCAAGTGAAAACCATGATGCAGCATGCTCACGTGAGTGGCGAGCGGCAGTATTTAGGAGCTTGCTCCTTTTGCTGGGCGGTTGTCTCTCGTCCCTTCTGCCCTGTACGCTAATTCTCATTGCTCCCGCTAGACGCGCAGATGTGCTCTCCGTTGATTCAAGGGCGTGTGCTCCGCTCTCACCACACGCGCCCTTGATTCGTACACTTGAGCGCGTGCTCCGCTCTCGGCGGAGCACGCGCAGAGGGTCGCGCCTTAGATAGCGCTCGCTCTTGGCGCGCTTCCTTTCTCTTTCGCCGGACATCACTCAGTGCACTTCGCTACCACTACTCATCATGAACACCGAAGAAGCCAAGGCAGCAGTGTGGAGGGCTCGCAATGCAGTAGCAGAGCGGGGTCGCCGCCAAGACCCTGCGGTGAGAGCTCGCGAGGCCGAAGAGAGACGCCAGCGCCACTATTAACTAGTGGCAAGCGTAAGCCACTATTAACACCAAGGCGGCGGCAGCAGCGAGGTCTCGCGATGCCGAATCTAATCGGGCTCATCGACAAGCGGACCCGGAGGCGGCAGGGGCCCGCGAGGCCGCAGCGAAGCGGGCGCAAGGACAAGCGGACCCCGAGCCGAGAGGCCGCGAGCAGACGCAGCGCGGAAGCGTCGCCAAGTGAACCTCGAATCGGCATTGGCGCGGGATGCAGCGCCAAGCGCCTGATGCGGTCGCTACCTGAGGCTGGTGGCGCCGAAGCTCGCTTTAAGCGCGATTTCCTAGATCGCAGTTTCGGCCACAGCTCCAAGGTATGCGACCGCTTGTGGTTTGACAACAACCTCACCACAATCTCGACCAATCTGAAGCTATTGAACAAAATGTATATACTGCATCAATATGTAAATTTGTGCATATAGTGCATCGATATATAAATTTAAAAATGCCCCCACCTCCCCGAACGGAATCGTGAGGAAATGCGCATGCATTTCTTGCGCCGAGAGTACACGGCGTAGTAATCGCTTCACTCCATTTATATATACATGCGAGCGAGCGGACGGGAGAGTGGGGCGCAGGGAGGAGAGAGAGCGAACGGCGAGAGAAGCAGCGGCGAAGCACTGCACCTACCCCCTCCTACACTCTCTCCACACACGCAGGAGCTCCCGCGATACGAGCGCCCTCACACGCCAGAGCGCGCTCCTCCTCTCCACTCACTCTCCGCTACTCCGCCCGCACCACCTGCTCCGATTGCTGGGGGCGAGGATAAGCGCGCGCGCCCGCAGCTGTTGCTATGGGAGAGGGAGTGAGAGCGGAGAGATAACACCTGCCGGCGCGCGGACACCGACAGACGCCTGACATGCCCCGACTAAGAAATGCATTCGCATTCAAAACATTGCGTATATTGTGTATATGCAATTACACCACAACTTTCCTGTCACTTCTTTATATGATGATGATTGAGCAGATGTACAGAGGATTCACAGTTTACCGGATTTAACATCTGGAGCAAGCTCCTTCATCATCATTCACTTCCTGGATATGCTGTGATTTTTTGGCATCTCACGCGGTCGCCCATCGGCCCAGCTCTGCACGATGTTCTTCGTGTGTGCACCTGTTCAATGCCGTGAAACGTTTACAGAAGGAATGCCGTTTCTTCGTAAACGAGTTACGGTTACAGTCCCTCTGATATTTAACAAAATTCGTTCCTCCTAAAAGTAAATGGTTCCTGGAACGTCGTTCCTTGGAATGCGGTTGCCTACAACATTAGTTGAGTCGCCCTAGAAATTGTTACGCACGTCAAGAGTTATTCGGCCATCGATAGGCCAGAACACAGCCTCGCTGCAGGTCACCGAGCTCACACCGCAGCCAGTCACTCTGCGTTAGACGCTGTTAGGGAGTTGGACGCCATCTACTCAATCGCCTACCAGCGTTCGGCATTCGAACGGTCGCTTTCCTAAGAACAACAAACGCACGCCCTTAAATATTGTGTAATTTATGTTCCGCGTTCTTGCCCCGGCTTTCAGACGACAGCGGCGTCACACAATGAGCGAAGTAATGCTCGCGTATAACACAAGAGATGATGATTTAGAGGGCTCTGTATAAGAACACTAGGGAAGAGCAAACGGCTGTGCCGCGCCGTTTGTATATTACATATCAATTACCGAAGCAATGGATGGGCAAACTGTCGATGGAGCCGAATACATGAAGCATCATCTACCTTAAGTCATCATTAAGGGCCTCCGTGCTTGATCTGGCTGTGCCGCAAAGTGTGCCTGCCTACGCAATTAGCTTTACTCATAACCTATAGAATAAAAAGGGCTGCGAATAAGAAAATTAAACTTCCATTTCATCTTTTAACTGAACCACTGCAATATAAAAAAATCCTGAAATGGGTGCGTTGAAATGTCTGCTGCGAATTTCGCACCATGTAAGAGACAGATCCAATCACGTGAAGCGCTCATAGCCACTGCAATGAATGAATGAATACAATAAAGAAAGAAAAAAGCAATGAAATGAGTTATTTTTACTGGATTTGAAGCAGCATTGAATTCTGTGTTAGCAACAGCTTGTGGGTTTGGGCGAGTCGGTTCATGATGCGAAAACTAGAAGCAGCGCGAAAAAAACGACGACGAAAATAGGAACACACACAACAGCGCTAGTCCTGTTGTGTGTGTTCCTATTTTTGCCGTCGTTTTTTTCGCGCTGCTTCTAGTTTTCGCAGCATTGAATTGTCTTTGCTGCCGATGTCTTTTACTGCAGACGATGCGCTCCTGAGTGGGGTTGTTAATACGCGCGCACAACCCTGAAAGTTTTACTGGGGCCGAGAACACAACGTCCACACCGACTCTTCGGTGTGGACGTTGCGCATCGTCTGCAGTAAAAGACATCGTGAACAGTTCGTGCCGTGCGCGGAAGGTGTTGTGTATTGCATCAGCCTGTCATGCGGAAAAGAGTACATCGGCCAAACTGGCAGATGTTTAAACGATCGCCTAAGAGAACATTGCAATAATGTCGCCAAGGTAGCAACGAGCGGTCATCTTGCCGCACATTGCATGCGCTGTGGTTGCAAGCCGAGTTTTAATAGAACGAAAGTGATAGCGAAACATGCAGATCAGATGACTAGGGAAATTGTAGAGGCGCTCGAAATTAACAAGAGCGATTATTGTGTTAGCAGCTCTTCTGTATCGTTATCCAAAAAAGAGATAAAGTTCTTGTCGCGGTAGTGGTGGCGCGGTTGCTGTGACGCGATGTGGTGCGTGGGTGTCACTCTTTCCTTTTGTGCCTGGGTATATTATCTTTCCATGCGAAATAAACCACAGTTGTTAGTAGCGCTGTGTCCTCGTGCCCTTCCTGTGTTCTCGTGTTTCTAAATCTAAATTTACTATGTCCCATTAGAAACTACATTAGATGTAAACACTTAACCCACACTCTCATTAATCAGCTTATCGTAGAAAGTAATGAAAAGAATTAACAATAAACTTCCTATAGATAACCTGACATTTAAAGGAGAAATGTATAATCAATAGTAATTAATCAGATCAATCAATTATAACAGCTACGTGAAATAATGATGGTCATGTACGCGCTATAGTTCTACATTTCTTAAGGCGTTTGCATTTTTATACTAAGTTTGGCCAACGACAGAGATGCTTCCCAAGGACATTCATTTCAGAGCACCGTAGAAGTCAGTTCTTTGTCCCCGTTATTTCTTACGCACATTAATGAGCGGCAGTGCTCCATTGCGAGCTCGGTTCAGGCACCACTCTTGTCAGATGCCTTAGTCGTATATGCAGTTCTACACAGCACATGTAATTAAATATCACTTTAAAATTCATGCGAGTGAACCTTATCTTCGTGTAACACAGGGGGAATGTACTCAAATGCGCCGAAAACTCATTGAATTTCTCTCAACATTATCAAACTACACTGGGTTATCAAGAGTAGCTTATGAAGCGGACGCCAGATATGTTTCAATATTGGCAATTGGCATAACATTGAAGGACCACTGACATCGAAAGTGCAAACTAGAGACGCTTGATTGTCCTGCGTACGTGGGTACTTCTCACCGTTCATTAGTCGCCAATGTTACCTTTAAAACATATTAATTTGGTTTCAGAATCAGCGTGACGCTCCTCTGTGGCGTTAAGCGAGTAAAGCGAGCACTGTCGATGTCACAGAGGACTTCGGGGGGCGTATAGAGTCCCAGGATTGGCGCACGACGGAAGTCATTGTTCCTGCCCCCCCCCCCTCTTCTTTTGCCAGGCAGCTCTAGAGGTAGTTGTGCCTGCTTCCACAAGTGGCATTTTAAGTGTGGTGGCAAGGAATGTTTTTTAAATGGAAAACATTTCTTAGCGGACCAAAGGCAATTTGAGCGTCTATATATCTATCTATCTATCTATCTATCTATCTATCTATCTATCTATCTATCTATCTATCTATCTATCTATCTATCTATCTATCTATCTATCTATCTATCTATCTATCTATCTATCTATCTATCTATCTATCTATCTATCTATCTACCCTCTTACGTCTGGGTGCGGTCGTCGTGCTCGCCTCATTAACTTGGTATTGACCAAAACTGGCGTAGGGGGCATGAGGGTATGACGAACATGATTGCTTGGTCATGACATGAATCCCGTGAAAATCCTGTCGTGTACTTGATAAGACTATTTCCTTCAGTGAAGTGTCGCACATACCCGTATACCACGGGCCGCGGTATGCGGGTATCAGCCACAGATGATTCACAGTTTATATCTACCAAGGAACAGCGACAATACCCCTTGGTAACGTGAACGCGCGAGCGTTAGGAAAATACGGCCTCGGCAGCGTTGACCCGACGAATGCAACGAATAAGTGTCAGGGTCCCAGAATGAATCGAACCCACGAATTCGGAACGTCAGTCATGCATGGCACCTGAGAGCCACGCAAGGGCTTGAAATTGCCGAGTAAGATAAGCTATGCAGGCACCATGTCGGTGCACCGTCAAGTGGGGTTGCAGTGCTAGCTATCAAAATTAATAACCGAGTAGTATACATTACATCTGTACTCTATAATTGAGACGTCATGTCGGGTTAAAGTCAACTGTGAGTCCAGTGTCGACTCTGCTTTCATAACAGTGTAATAAACATTATATACGCGTTTTTATTACTAAGCAAGCTATATTCAAGCGTTGCTGGACCACAGAAGAATACGCTAACGAAGGATATTCATGGAATCGCGCCGTTACGTCCATTTCGTTTTGATAAAACTCGTATCTGTGCTCTCACGTGTGTGCTCACGTTGCGCCAGGCCATAAAATGCCCCTTAAAACGCCAGTGTAGACAACGTTCCTTCTAAGAAGACGGTTTTCCGGCTTACCAGGGACGTTGCTACTACTCCATTTACAAAAACACGTTGATGTACCTCGTTACGCTTGTCTCACAGCAAAAAAAAAAAAAAAAATGTTCAGCATAGACAGGTACTCGCTCACTGTCTGGCATGGAGCCGATTCCCACAAGGCGTGGGATCTGGCTATTTTTCAATTTTCTTTTCCTAGGGGCTCACACTTGGCAGCCTGCTGTGCGCTTTGCAGGCGGATGTGTGGCGTGTCGTTTTGTTGAATAGAAAACGTTCCTGGTGCGTCACACCATAAATGATACCGCAACGTCCATGTCTCTGCAGTCATTACCACAGCGGCGGTCGAGTGGTTAGACCATCAATATCCAATGGAGGAGGCACTGGGTTCAATTCCCAGCGACGCCGGGCACCCACCGGTTTCTTCAATGAGAGAGAAGGCACCAAGGCCTGGCGCTCCGTGTTGTGGGACCTTTCTCCAGAAGGTGGCATCCTTTCCTCTATCTTCTTTGAGCCCACATTTTCCGCCCCCAAAGAAGCTGATCCGTGCTCCATTATGGGTTGCAGAAATGGGCGTCCTTCTTCTCCTGAAGGCGGCACTGCACCATTTCTACCAAGGATGACGGCGGGTCAAGCACGTGCTGCATATCACAAGCGATTGATACTCATAGTGAAAAGCTTTGTATTTCGTTACTAATGACCTGCGCAGCCAGTTTCCACAACCACTACAAAACCTGTTCTCTCAGTTTTGAGAGTCCTTCTCCGCAAAACAGAAACTGTCGCCAGTCTTGCTTTCGTTTTTTTGTTTTCTCGAAAACTCGTACTTCTCAGTTTTCTATTCCATGTGATGCTAACAGCCCGCACGCCGTTCGTTATCGGAATGGCGCCGTTCGCGGCGTTAAACCAAAGCAGCACTTAAATATATGAGGAATGTTGCTGACCAAGAAGACGCCAAAATGAGCGAAATTGATCTTCGAAGCATTTCTATGATAATTTTACGGGTTTAACGTCGCAAAAACACGACATAATTATGCGGGACGCCGTCGTGGAGGCCTCCGGAAATTTTGACCACTTTGTGCTCTTTAACGTGCACCTGAATCTAAGTGCACGGGCCTCTAGCATTTTCGCCTCCATTGAAAATGCGATCCCGCGTCGAAGCAGCTCTAGTGCACCATGAAAATATCCCTGTACCTTACATATAAAATAATTACGCTTAAAATATCCTGTAGCTGTTTATGCTAAGTGCCTTCAAATGACCGCGGCATTATTTTTGAGCTAGTGTGGGCAAAGTTTCACAGACCAGCTAAAAATGAACATTGCGAATATTCCCAATGGCAAGTATGGACGGGTTAAAAAAATTACACCGGCACTTACTTTTCTCATATTTAGTAATGACATCTGTGTTATTAGTTGTGAAAAAGCCTTTTTCCTAGGGTGTTAGAATGTTAGTTACATAGAGACAGACATGATGAAACTACCTTAAGGATGTAAAGTGGCTCACTGTGTATCTTGAGTGGTCTGAAAAATACGGAGATATATTTGGTGTTCATATTGATAATGCACGAAATATGTAGATTTGCTAAACAATCATACTAATCTCATGTGTCTACTTCTTAATGGAAGTTTATCTATCATTCACAGGATTGTTTTTTTTTCATAATTGAACATCGAACGTCTCAAATATGTCTGTATATTCATTTCTCGCTTCGACGTGCACGTAGTGAACATGCAATGCGATCTTGGATAGCGACCGAATGCAATATCAGAGGTTGAAAGTGAATGTTGAAAGTTATCACCCTCTTTGCGTTTAATGCGCATTTAATCTTTCTCTTATTCATAAATTGAGGTGCGTCCGAGTCATCAGTAAACACTTGAGAAGCTGAAAATTACGATATGCATCAAGGCCCTTAACCTTGCCGTAGCCATGTCACAGAAAAATTGTGAATTACCCTCGGGCGAGCAATCTCAATCCGGACGCCTCTCTCTCTCTCAAGTGTAGTACAACAGGACTGCTAAATAATGTTGTAACTAGCTTTCCGTCGTACTTTTAAGAGTAATTGAAATACAGTTAAAACTCGATCTAAAGAAACCCGATTTTTTTTTACGAATTTCCCGATCTAACGAAGAAACTTGCATTCCCCACCAGGTACCGACATGGTTCAATATTGTCATCGACTCGAATTAACGAAGCTTTCAGTGTTTTCGGAAGTAAATGAGCGAACACGCGGTGGCTCCTTTCCAATTTTTACACTGACGGTCTTTCTTCGGACGTGCGCTGTAACGCTATCGCGTTGAAACATTCAGCCGTCCTAGCCACGACAATGGTTTTATTTTGAGAGGCTGCACGACGCGCCGTGCCAGGAACGATATACTTAACCGAGCGCTTTTACAAATGAAATGGTGCTAAGGCCGGTAGTCGATTGTTGTCCCGGCAAGTACCCCTACAGAAAAACGGTGGTTGCTTCCGTTATTTAATGGTTTCTGCCACACTTGGTACTGATCGTCTCCTCGCAACTTTCGTGCTTTTTTGCTCTGCCGGCTCGCACATGAATTGCATTCTTTATACACGTCTTAGCATATGGGCAGCTTGTCATGGCTGCATGTGGCAGTCTACCTCGCCTGTATCGCCCGGACATGGTGGCGGGGGGTTCATGCCCGGGCTGCCATCGCGGAATTTTAACACACACACAAACACTAACACACACTGGCACACCTATAGTAAAGGTAAAAGTTTCCGCCCTCTTCTGCAGCCCTTTTACGACAGCAGTGTACCAACTGCGTGTGTTAAAGTGTGCCTTTTGTAATGGGTGGCCAGCTTTAAACCACGAACTCGTTATGCAGTTCACATGGTGTGACGCCCGATGGCAACGTACACTTGTACCACGTTTTACAGCCATGTTACATTTCACACTGTGACGCCAGAAAAACAGGACACGTATGTTGCGAAGCGTGAAAGTTACATTTGCTTCAGGACCAAGCACCGGCGTGGCTCTATACAATAAAGGAAAAGAAATTGGCTTGACTCTATAGTAGAACACCTGTTTGCTACGCCGAAGACCTGGGTTCGATTTCACCTTGGGTGCATCATTTTCTATTGCTTGCATTCATAGCGATTTTTCGGTCACGGACAATGATGAGTTTCCGCTCACAACCAACGGCGCTGACACTGACATCGGAATTTCCGAGACACGGGCTCTTTAACGCTGTCGCGTTAAAATTCCGTTGCAGCTTTCGGGTGACGCTTCGTTACAATTTTAGATTTGGAAGGACTCAAAAATTCCTTCATCAATTTTACGAACTTGCCGATTAAAGAGACAACCCCAGCAGCCTCACTTGCCCAATAAATCAAACGTAATAGTCAGCTGGTTCCGCAAGAAAGCATATAAATCCCACATCCAATTTTTCTGGATGTTTCAGTTTATCGATTAAGTGTTTTTATTAGTGACCCCGGGTCATGACCGCGTTTTTAAGTCATGGTATGACGTGTGCCCTACGAGCGTTTTGTTTGGCGGGCGCTGGTGCCTCTCACAATCTTTTTCTGGAGAAACTTAGTTTCCCGTCATCTTTCTGATATATGCCTGAAATTCGGGCCTGGCACTTAAGGCCAACGAAATGTTAGTAGTCGGATATTTCTACTTGTTGCCTGCGCACATTTCAGCAGGGCAAGTTATCGTAAGCACAGCAGTAGTGTACGCAGAGGCAGTGGTGTTTTAGGGATGAATGCTTCATAGGCCTGATGCTGTTGTATCCATTCAGGCGCACAAATTAGAAATCGTCGTCTCGGCAATAAAATATGTTTGACAGACTGCGTGAAATCGTTGTGATCCAGACGGCCGAAAATTCGCTGCTTAAAAAAAAGAAGAGTATCCGCAATCTTCGGCGAGGGGGCCTTCCCCTAAGAGGATGCAACCGAACGCTCATTGCCAACACGCTTCTGCTTTATCGTACTTCTCTACCTTTTTATTTGCAAATCCCTTGAGGATACTCTTGGGTAACAGCGATGCATGAGAAATTTAAAAAGTCGCACGGTCCGTTATGCGTTTGCCCAAGACGACAGGAATGTGAAAGCCATTTTATACTTTGTCTTTTCAGTAGATTGTATTGATCTCGCCCGAAAGCTTTCCGCAACCAATGCCGTTTTGCACTGCCTCCAGGATCGGCCCACGTCTGATCGCCCAAGTGACAATGTCATGTGACGGCGCCATCGTGTGGCGTCACGTTATGTGACACCATAGTGGCATCACGATGAAGTCACAAACTTTGGTCGCCAGTAACACCTTATATGGTGACTTCATCATATGATGATTTTTGTCAACGCCGCGGGACGCCGACAGACCATTTGCGTGGTTGATGAGACATCTATGACTTTCCCCTTAATAACGTAGAGAGAAACCAAGGCCATAAGAGTCGTGGCCGTGATACTGCACCCATAATCATCATCACATGTTTTTGCCAAAAAAGAATTTTGCTGAAAAGACCCCACATTTGGAAGCTCGATCTCTTCGGATATTGCCCTAATGACACCGATAAATTTGTGAGAATGTTCAATGTCTTCAACCATGATTCCTTCGAGCCCCTAGTTCAATAAGTTATAAACACAGATAAATGACTCAGTGCCATCCGAGAACATTACTCAGCAATTTTAAGGTGGCAGCCTTGAATGCCCGATCAAACATGAAAATTGACCATCATAGTCGACCGTCGTCTCACAGCGTCGTTGTCAACATGAGTGATGCAAAAAATCATCACCTATTGGCGTCACCACATGACGTCATCATTACGTCAGCGATCGACAAAAGTTGTGACATGATATAGTTACTTCATATCATGACGTCATCAGATCACATCGTCGCTTTGGCAAATGTGGGCCGATCGCGGAGGCAATTGCAAATCCAGGGGAGGTGCAGAAAGCTTGCATTGGCTCTGATCCTGGAGGCAGTGCGAAACCATGTTGGGTGCAGAACGCTTTCGGGCGGGACGAATAGAATCGACTGATAAGAATCAGACGATGGCTTTCGCCTTCCAGTCGTCTTAGGCAAATGCATACTTAGGGAACGTGTGAATCTTATTTCGTTTCCGCCATTTCCTCCACCTCAAGAAGAGCGCGCCAGTTGGTGCTTTCCACTGTCCTTGGAAGATCTGTACGTGTACATCACTGCATCCCGAAAATTTGTAGCGTGTGCCGTAATAACTGGGTATATGATAAAAAGAATGTCACGTACGTTTTAAAACAATCTAGCGGCTACCCTAATCATTGACTTTGGTGTGCGGTAGTTCAACTCCCACGTGGGCGTTCGTGTGACCTGGTGCATTCCTTGAGTTAACGATGTGTTTCGTCGCAATGCCGTGATTCACGCGTGAATCACGGCATTCAGGAGAAACGAATCACGGCATGCGTGATTGCTTCATTGAACTTATTGAACTTAAGCTGACTCAGTCGCAATAAACTAACTAAATTCAGTTTAATATAACTCGATTTCCTCTTGATTCGCCTTAGTTTACGTTGATTGCCTTATATTATCTTTACACTCTATTTTTATTCTTATAATACGACGTACTTCGATGGGTATCAGACGTCACGTCACATACAATGATACCCTTCGACCGTTGACTTGTATGACTATTTCGCCTTATGAATAGGTACAAATCAGAGTACAAAAGAGATGTCGTTGAGCACAGCGCAGTGCTTACGGAGCCAGCGCTGCTACACAATGGCTCTCACTTCCAATTCGGCAAAGCCGCCCTTGCGGCTACGTCAATTTTGTGCCTATTTGTTGGGGCCTTGAAGATAGAAGTGCTGTAATAAAGCGAACCGCAGTGCGATTTTAATCGCTGCGGATGCTTTTTATATGAAATAAAACAAAAGACCAATATTTACGCCTGGAACTTCTCTCATCCCGAAAGCCCGACGTGAAATCTATCCTCGCCAAGTATTCCAGACGCGCTCGCTGACGTTATATCAAGGCTGTTTGAGGTAACTTTAACCAAGGATTTTAAGACAGACACATTTAGTTGGGCGTACGTAACGAGCCTACGTACGCAGCACGGCTGTGGGAGAGAAGTGGGCATGCGTACTGCGTAGTACGTAACGTAGGCGTGCGTACGCCCGTACCAAGACGCTGCGTACGTAACGCAACACTTAATACTTTGCGTTCTCGCGAGACCTCGAACGAACCAGAAACGATAGCACATGGTGGCTGCAGTGGCTTTCGACGCAGACAGCGACAGCAAACCTGATGCATGTCGCACGGCCGCTACATAAAAAAAAGTGTTGCAGTGGCTTAGCTCGGCTATGCCAGGATAACCTAGCGTTACCAAAGGTTCAGCTAATTGTGCTTAGCTTTCCTGATTGTCTAGGATTAGCTTGAGTATTATGCTTACTGTTACTCCAATGACACACATACGGTATACGTATTCTGTGGCAGATGTATACTTATTTTGCCAGGCAACTACTCCATGATCCGATGAGTTAAGCTTCTCCGCTCTTCTGCTACGTTGAGCAGCATTTGCGCTCTCCTTCTTTATGGCTAAACCACACTGGCAAACGCCAGTCAGAGGTGCTATCAAGCGGCTCCAGCGCAGTGTCACACGGCGACTGTACAGTGATGGCGAATAGCTGCGCGCGCGCTGGCGCCAATACGTCTGCCAAGGCTACGACGTCACTCCTCTGGGAAGCGCAGACCGGCGGCAGCGGAGTGCGCGGGAGTTGCCGGCTCCCGTGAGTGACATCACTGATCCTCGCGCACGCGCAGCACGGCTCTTGAGGATTCACGCGAAACTGGTTCGGCTAGGCCAGTGTAGCTAACGCTACAAAAAAAAAACCAAAAATACAGGTGCGGCCTAGAGTGCCTCGATGCGCGCGCCCCCGCTTAGAGCGGTGTCAGCTTTTGAAAGGGCAGGTGCCGCCTCCTCGGCCTTGGCGGCAGCGTGGCCGCCATTTTGAATCCCCCGCCCGGTCACTTGTGCGTGGCGCGCGTGCTTTTTAGAGGCCGGTGCTCGCTTCCCCCCAGTTTTATGCGCTCGCTACCGTCACCATGGCCGGGTGTTGCGTGCCGCAGTGCACCAATCATTCCAGAAACGCTGGGAGCTGTATCGTTTTAGAAGTTACGAAGTTTCTTTGGACAGTAAAAATCAAACGTGACAAGCGGCATCCGAAGAACACATTATGCACTTGCAGCGTAAGTTTCCGGCCGGTACTTCGAATGCACATGCAAGGATAACTTCTGCCGGTGTTAACCTTGCATAATAAATGGACACACTGATATCAGCTACATGCTTAAAATGCTTTGGTTCACGTGTGCGTGAATCCCCCATTTTTCTTCGCAAACATTCTTTACTGCACTTGGTTGGTCCTGTATCTGCCTTTGATTCTTGCTTTCGCTATTTTTGTGATTTGAAATGTATTATGGATTATATTATGCGTGTTTGTCTGCAGATCAGAACCTTCTTTTTCCTTAATAATAATTATTTGTGAGAATTTACGTCCCAAGAACCCCGATATGATTATGAGAGGCGCCGTGTATAGTGGAAGGCTCCCGAAATTTTGACCATCTGTTGTTCTTTAACGTACACCTAAATCTAAGTACACGGGCCTCTGTCATTTCACCTCCATCGAAATGGGGCCGCTGCGGCCGGGATTCGATCCCGCTACCTTCGGGTCACCAGTCAAGCATCATAACTAAAACCACGGCGGGTTCTTGTTTTATATATTCATTTCCGTGTTTCAAGTACGCCTTCTGTGCTGGTCTGATGCCCATGAATGTATGTCTGCAGGTAAATGTTTTTTATCCTTCCCTGTTTCTGTGTTTCAAGGTTACGTTTTCGTGCTGCCTTAAGTACGCAGTTCCTGTTTTTATCATCATTTACGATCACTGTAAAGCGACTAATGGCAGTTGTGTTTTATTGTGTAATTTGTGTTTTATTTGTGTAATTGCTTCTGTCAGCGCAGTATTAATGCGCACAAATAAATGGCCTGTACACTGGATATTAACGCGCACACACACACACACACACACACACACGCACACGCGCACACGCACACACACACACACACACACACACACACACACACACACACACACACACACACACACACACACACACACATTCAGTATTTTATTGCTTTGAGCAAGCATTATTTATTTATTTACTAATAATGTAAGCCCTGAAGGCTCATACAAGAATGCGCATACAAACAGTTCTCGCGAAGCGTCTATACAAAGACGACGCATGAAAGCAAGAAGAAGACGGGGAAGCATTGTGTACAGTAGACACGCTATGTCAGTAAAAAAATACAAGAAACAAAGTCAAGTTGTACAATGAGTACGTCATGGAAAACCAGTTAATGAAATAAAAACTCACAGGTTCCCTTATGCGTTCGCTTAAAGGGATGCTGAAGTGGTTTTACGATTCGGTAAAACTTTGTTGTTAACAAGGACCAACATTATTGTCGACGATGGCGTAATTTTTTGCGCGGTTGTGGCAGCAGGAGCTTTAAAATACGGGAAAGAAAAGTACGTCTTGCTCCGCCCACGCCAACGCGCCGAAAGTGTGGGCGTGACCGGCGCTACGTCATCGTCGGTAGTTTTGGCCACGGTGGTAGAATAACAGGTGGCACGACGCGGCGCTTCGCCAATGCGCCGCGCGTGTCACGGAGGTGCTCGAGTTGCCGCCGCTTTTCCGCAGGGTGGCAGCAGGTATACTCTGGGCCGATATCTCCGCTCCGGCGCATTTGAAAGCATGTGGCCAGTGTGCGTCGCGAGCATTTAAACTGCAATTTACATCTTTAACTTTTGAGAAAGAGATTCGCGGTGTATTTATTACACCAGAGAGGCCTAGAGCAACACTGAAGAGTTGACATCGTTTTAGAACGGACGCGCCACTAAGGAAAGCATGCAACGCAACCAGCGTTGCAGCGGCGTCTCTTCCTTTCTGCTTGGTCATCTTCGATGAATGCGGAGGCGTCCGTGGGTGCAAGCGTCCGAAGAGCAAGAGAGTCCCTATGCGACGCAACCAGCGTCGCAAAGTCGCAATCAGCCTTCGAGTCATGATCACGGCCAGATCACTGTGGTCGTGATTAGGTGATCCCACGGCTTGAGATCCGATCTGATGCGTCGCGTTTGTTGCGCTCTCTCAAACCAACGCGCGCGACCACATCGGTGTTTCCGCTCACTTTGTAAGCTGGAACCACGGCTGAAACCACGGTGGCTCGTACTGTGCCGCTGATGCGGCGGCCACCATGGGACGAAAATGCTTTGCTTCAAATTGCAAATCTGGCTACAAAACGTGCAAGGAAAAGCTGTGTCTCTTCTCCGCGCCGAAAGACGAAAAGCGACTGCAGTTGTGGAGAAATGCAATTCCATAGAAAGACTGCCAGCTACAGTCCTCCGACATACATACGATAACGTGAAAACCAAATGCTTTTTTTTTTACTCTGTACACTCACCGGTAAAAATTTTCACGCTTTCGAAAAAAAAAAATACGCGCACGTCTCTTGCAATCGGCACCCCGCGACGGTCATATCGGGACTACCCGCGCCGATTAAAACATTTTAAGCTTCATAAAGCCTGGCGCTCTTACTTTTGCGGTAGAATCTGGCAGACAGCCACTACAAGCTAGTAAAAAAAATCACAGCATATCCACGGAGTGAATGATGATGAGTGCGCGAAGCTGCGGAGATTCATCGGTAAACCGTGAATCTTCCGTGAATTCTGCCCAGTACATCATCACCGACGTGAGATCGGGCGCGTTTATACTAAAGGTTCGATGAGTTATGACGACTTGCAGCTCACTTTAATTATACATGTACGCTGTGAATTTTCATTGTTTAGAAAACCATTGCTTTAGAAAACATCTGGTGTCTTTAGTTAAGCAGCTGGCGTCTTTTCGTTTTGCTTTAGAAACATCTGGCGTTCTTTTGTTTTGCTTTTAGAAGACATCTGGCGTCTTTCGTTGGTTTATTTCATCAATCAACGGCGTTTTGAACAAAATTTTTATTGTTTAATCACGCACAGGAGAAACCTCACCAGGCGCTACCTTGGAGGTAAACAATGGCTGCCAATGGGAATGAGAGACAGAAGAAGTCGGCTTTTAGCTAACACTTACACTTCTACTTCTACTAACGTTTCCCTCCTGGAACATGCCAATGGCTGCTAATGGGGAATGAGAGACAGAAGAATTCGGCTTTTAGTTAACGCGCACGCTGCGAATTTTTTATTCTTCAACAACGCACAGGAGAAATGTCCCACCGGCACCACTTTGGAGGTCAAAGCGTAAGACTGGTTACGCACTACGACGACGACGAGGGACGAACGGGTGCCGCCTTAAGGAGCTTCGCCCCTAAAACACAAACAACCGTTTAAAGGCACAAAATTAGCTAGAGAAACCGGTTTTTACAGCACAGCGAGAGGTTGCGGTGCGCGTCTTTCGGCCCAAAAACTCGTCGTGAACCTAGCGGCGTCCGCGAGCAACTCGAGCAGCACGGCGACGCACTCGCGGCGCTCAATGGGCCACCTGTTTTATTCTACCACCGTGGTTTTGGTGGAGCCGTGGCCTCCGTGACTACTTCTGGCTGCGCGCGTTGGTGGAACTGATCGCGAAGGCATGCTTTTACAGAGCTGATGGCGCCGATGACGCAGCACACCGAAGTTGACGTCACCGCCTTCGCTCCACTGACCTCCATTAAAAAGGCTGGACGGCGCATCCCCGCTCTGCGAGGCGGGCGCTTGTGAAGCCACCGGAGGGTCCCCTGTTTGTCCCGGAAGCTGGCGTCTTCTGTCCGTCTCAGTCGCGCAATTCAAATATTCTCAGGTGGCAGCGGTTGTTATGATCGTTTTTCTCTTTTATTTTTTCGAACTCTGCGATTACGCCTCTCTTTAGACGCCGACGAACGCTACACGAAAGATGACAGACGCCGTGCCGACACCGTCTGAATACGGCGGAGTGCTGCAACCTACAAAATGCGTAAAAAGTAATGCAACTTCGAGGCACTTCCGCGTGAAATGTCTTCCCTAACGATTTTTCCGGTCGATTTGTACAGTTTACTGCGCTACAGCAAGCTGTTTTTTTTTAAATCACAGTATATCCACGGAGTGAATGATGATGAGTGGGCGAAGCTGCGGAGGTTCATCGGTAAACCGTGAATCTTCCGTGAATTCTGCCCAGTACATCATCACCGACGTGAGATCGGGCGCGTTTATGCTAAAGGTTCGATGAGTTATGACGACTTGCAGCTCACTTTAATTTTACATGTACGCTGTGAACTTTCATTGTTTAGAAAACCATTGCTTTAGAAAAATCTGGCGTCTTTCGTTAAGCAGCTGGCGTCTTTTCGTTTTGCTTTAGAAACATCTGGCGTTCTTTCGTTTTGCTTTTACAAAACATCTGGCGTCTTTCGTTGTTTTATTTCATCAATCAACGGCGTTTTGAACAAAATTTTTATTGTTTAATCACGCACAGGAGAAATCTCACCAGGCACTACCTTGGAGGTAAACAATGGCTGCTAATGGGAATGAGAGACAGAAGTCGGCTTTTAGCTAACACTTACACTTCTACTTCTACTAACGTTTCCTACTGGAACATGCCAATGGCTGCTAATGGGGAATGAGAGACAGAAGAATTCGGCTTTTAGTTAACGCGCACGCTGCGAATTTTTTTATTGTTCAACAACGCACAGGAAAAATCTCCCACCGGCACCACCTTGGAGGTCAAAGCGTAAGAATTGTTACGGACTACGGCTACTACTACGACGACGACGACTACGAGGGACGAACGGGTGCCGCCTTAAGGAGCTTCGCCCCTAAAAGAAGAGAAAAGCTCTCTTCCGGGACAAAAACGGCGGCTTCCGGTGGCTTCACGCCCGCGTGCTCGATTCGCCATCCAGCTCCTCCTAGTGGAGATCAGTGCTTCGCTCAGCGGTTCAAGAAGCCCTGCGGCTGCAGCCGCTGTTTTTTTGCCAAGAAATGCCATTTGCGTCCACTTCTGTGAACTCTTACATTGGTTTTTGAATTCACCAAGGATCAAACTATGATTACACATTCCAAAGTCATTTTTTTTAAAAAGTGCTTCAGTTTCCCTTTAGGACGGCTCGAAAGCGAAAGCCATCTTCTCAGTTTTTTGCGCACCTAGCGCGGTTTTGCATTGCCTCCAAGATCAGAGGCACCTCACCTGGTTTTGCACTGCCTCCGTGATCTGCCCACTTTTGACCAAGCTACGATGTCATGTGATAGCGGTATCATATGACGTCGCGCCAAAATTTGCGAAGCCATGATGACGCCATATGGTGACGTCATCACGTGACGATGATTGTTTGCATCCCTCGTCCCCGACGTGGTGGTACGCTGACGCCGTAGACGCGGGACGCCGACGGTCAAATTTCGCGTTTGATGAGGCATTTAAGGCTTTCCCCTTAAAAAATATGTTCGCCACGGTGGTATAGTGGTGACGGAGCTAGGCTGTTGACCTGAAAGTCACGGGTTCGATCCCGGCCGCGGCGGTCGCATTTAGGTGGAGGCGAAATGCTAGAGGCCCGTGTACTGTGCGATCTCAGTGCAGGTTAAAGAACACCAGATGGCCAAAATTCATATAGCCCTCCACTACCGCGTGCCTCATAATCATATCATGGTTCTGGCAAGTAAAACCCCAGATATTATTATTAATAAAAGAGACAAATAAACGACGCCATGCATCTGCCGCACAAAGTGTAAAACAGTATTGGAAACACTCAATATTACATGGAAACCATCGTTAAAGGCGCAACACCACACAACACAAGAGAAGACCAGACGAGCACAGGCGCAAACTAACAACTGATTTATTGAAGGCAGATCTCCAGGCATATATACCAACAGGCTGCGCAGGCGCAACGTCACAACAATCCTCGGAAAACATCAAAAATATCGCGAAAGAAAATCAATTTCAGCTTTGTAAAGCGCAATGGAAGTGTCGCTGACACACGCCTCACCTGCTTTCCTGATTAGAAACGCTTCTAACGTTTCACGAGCCGTTTTTTGTCTGCTTCTACCTACAATTTTTGCGCATCGGAAACGTGGTTCACAATTCGGGCATGTCATGCAATGGTCGACAAGATGGCTTCGCTCTTTGTTAATTAGATTTCTTGCGTGTTCCCTGAGCCGGTCATTGAGGCAGCGCCCCGTCTGGCCGATATATACTTTGCCGCAGGTCAGGGGAATCTCGTACACGACGTTGCTGGCACACTGAACGAAACGTCGTTCATGGTTCTTTTTCCAGCCTCCCTTTTCCTCCGCACAGGTGGTGCGACGGCTCAGCTGAGCGAGCTTCTGGGGGGCCGAGAAAGCCAACGGCACGTTGAACCGGCTAGCCACTTTTTTCAGGCTATGTGTGACCTTATGCATGTACGGCACCACTTCTGGCCTCTGGGCGCCCACCAGGGGCTTCGCGGCATCTGAGTAGCAACGGTGCTTCAACTTCTTAAGCAGCGTCTCAGCAGCGTCTCAGCCTGGAGATCTGCCTTCAATAAATCAGTTGTTAGTTTGCGCCTGTGCTCGTCTGGTCTTCTCTTGTGTTGTGTGGTGTTGCGCCTTTAACGATGGTTTCCATGTCTGAACACCAACTAGCCCAACAGTCAACTCTCTTAAACTCAATATTATGTGCATGCAATTGGGCATGCAAAAAAACCTGCAGATACAGGAAAAGAACCTGCAAATACAAAAAATCACAGCATATCCACGGAGTGAATGATGATGAGTGGGCGAAGCTGCGGAGGTTCATCGGTAAACCGTGAATCTTCCGTGAATTCTGCCCAGTACATCATCACCGACGTGAGATCGGGCGCGTTTATACTAAAGGTTCGATGAGTTATGACGACTTGCAGCTCACTTTAATTTTACATGCACGCTGTGAATTTTCATTGTTTAGAAAACCATTGCTTTAGAAAACATCTGGCGTCTTTCGTTAAGCAGCTGGCGTCTTTTCGTTTTGCTTTAGAAACATCTGGCGTTCTTTCGTTTTTCTTTTACAAAACATCTGGCGTCTTTCGTTGGTTTATTTCATCAATCAACGGCGTTTTGAACAAAATTTTTATTGTTTAATCACGCACAGGAGAAATCTCACCAGGCACTACCTTGGAGGCAAACAATGGCTGCTAATGGGAATGAGAGACAGAAGAAGTCGGCTTTTAGCTAACACTTACACTTCTACTTCTACTAACGTTTCCTACTGGAACATGCCAATGGCTGCTAATGGGGAATGAGAGACAGAAGAATTCGGCTTTTAGTTAACGCGCACGCTGCGAATTTTTTATTGTTCAACAACGCACAGGAAAAATCTCCCACCGGCACCACCTTGGAGGTCAAAGTGTAAGACTGGTTACGCACTACGACTACTACGACTACGACTACGAGGGACGAACGGCTTTTCGTTCCTCGTAGTCGTAGTCTCCACGAGACTACGACTACGTAGTCTCGTGGCGCCTTAAGCGGAGGCTTAAGGGGCGAAGCTCCTTAAGCCTCCGCGGCTTAAGGAGCTTCGCCCCTAAAAAAATCACAGCATATCCAAGTGGTGAATGAAGATGAGTGGGGCGAAGCGAACTCGCGCTGCAGCACGGCGATGGCATTGGCGCGAGCGTGGTCCTTCTTGATGAAAGATATTGTGACTAGATTGCTTGAGAACCACAATCTGTTGCACACACCGCAACTGTGGCCGAAACTGTTATCAAGGAAGTCCCGATGGAAGCGCGCGTCGGCGCCTTCGGGCACAGCCCCCCTGATGCGTTTTGCAGCCACTTCACGTGCTCGCACAGCCTCGGGCTGTGCCTGCCGGTACGCGCACTTTCTCGCCGCTTCACGGTCCTTCACATTTTGAAGATCCGATTCGCGCTGCAGCCGTGCAGCTTCGGCCTCGCGGGTTCGAACGGCGGGGTCTTCGCGCCGCAGCCGTGCAGCTTGTCGAGCAGCTTCGTCCTCGCGGGCTCGAACGGCGGGGTCTTCTCACCGCAGCCGTGCAGCTTGTGGAGCAGCTTCGGCCTCGTGGGCTCGAACGGCGGGGTCTACTCGCCGCAGCCGTGCAGCTTGTCGAGCAGCTTCGGCTTCGCGGCTCGAACGGCGGGGTCTTCGCGCCGCAGCCGTGCAGCTTGTCGAGCAGCTTCGACCTCGCGGGTTGGAACGGCAGGGTCTTCTGCCAGGAACGTGTGATCTTTGGGCTTTCTCCTGAGTATTTATAATCACCTGCCCAAATTATTGCGTCATTAGCTGGATTTATTCGCCGGCGTTTCCTGGGCTGCGTGTTCTTGGCATGCTTCCTGACACTGTAGATCGCAGTGGAATCCGTGCTATTTCACAGTAGCGTCTCTTCTCGAGTTCGAGTCTCATAGCGGCACGTACAACTTCGCGGCATCACGCTGCTTGAAAAAACCGTCTGCCACACACGCGCACGCCAAAAAACCGTACTCAAGCACAGGAAACATGATGCAAGCTGCTCACACACACGACCACACAAAAAGCACACGGACACGCATATCATGAGACGACCATGAGGCACGAACAGGCGTCTGCCTGGCGTACCGGAGCAGTGGCGTCCTCACCAAAAACAGCAGCCGCAACTGTCAATTCTGTCGACACGCGCTCGCCCATTGACGGTGACGCGACGAAGCAGGTCGCACCTCTTTTTTTTATGGAACGGCCGTGCAAATCGCATGTACTCCACATTGAAAGCCATGTTTCCATGCCAGACGAGGTGTAGTCAAGCGGAGCGTTCTGGTGTCCTGACGAATGGGAAGACAAAGCCTGCCGTCTCACAAAAATCCCCAAGCAACCGCCTTCGACAGGTTGTGTGCAGGAACGCGTTAATCTCTTTCTGTGAGGCTTCTCGGCGAATGACCCCGAAAAAGAAAAAAAGCAAACAAAAATTACACCATCTCCCGCTAAAGGGGACCATGACTAGATGCGAAGCCGGAGCACTTGCACGATCGCGTTCCGTTGGCGTTCGTTGGGCATGCTACCGAGCTCGCGTCGTGGAACGCGAAGAGCGACGCTACGCGTGACGTATCTTCCATCTAGCCTGGCCGTTAATTCTCACAGGGTGAGCGGGGAACGCGGTCGAGAGGCGGGCTAGAGGGGGCAGGGTAGAAGAGGAGAGAGAAGGGGAGGAGACGCGCATGCGATCGAGCTCATCGCGGCGTTGCGCAGGAGAGAATTTCGGCATGTCTAGCCCGCGTTTCAGAGGAAGAATGGAAAGGGGGAGGGGAGAGGGGAGGGGTGAGGGTGAGTGGAGAGGGGAAGGGGAAATGGTGAGTGGAGAGGGGAAGTGGGAGAGGGTGGATGACAGGGGAATGGTGATGGGGAGTGGAGAGGAGTTGTGTGGAGACAATATGCGCATGCGCAGTAAGGGTGGTCACGCGGCACACCACCACTCGATTGAGTTCCGCCTTAAGATACTTTGCATCTAAAACGCCAGGCCTGCGCTGAAACCGCAGCACAGTCATAGCGAAAGCTGGAAGAGCGGCGTTTCTAAAGCACCATTGTTAGCTCTCTTGGGGCTACTAATACAAGTACACTAGCAAGGTACCCGCTACGCCATAAATCACAATTTTTGTGAAGTTCGGAAGCACCTACTAAGCCATTATCCGTCGTTCTGCGGAGAAGCGAGGCACCATCTACACGTCTGTAAACATTATGTGCACTTTGTTGACGCGACGACTGATGACGATGAAGAACTATGGCTCAACCCTTTGTAATGGGTTGGAAGCTGTAAACGGCCCACCAGTTATGTAATTTGCATTAGGTGACGCCCGGTCGCCATGTCCCTCTCCCGCCATGCTGTATAACATACGTTGACGTGGGAGAGAGAGAGAGATAGAGGGGGGGAGGTGAAGAACTTTACTGAGACCCCGAGGAAATGGATCATGCGCTTATGGGCTTCCTTGGCAACTAATACAAGTGCACATGCGAGGAACCCACTATGCTATAAATCACTGTAATTTTTGAGAAGTAGGAAAGCAGGCATTATGCCATTTTTCGTCATTCTACGCAGAGCCGTGGTACCGGCTAAACGCATGTAAGGCATTATGCGCACTTTGCTGATGTTATGCCTGATGACGATGAAGAATTACGGCGGAACCCTATGTAATGGGTTGGAAGCATTCAACAACGTTCTCGTTGCGCAATTCGCATTGTGTGACGCCTGATTACAGAATTTGCGTTGTGCGACGCTTGGTGTTTATTTTACTCTTCTACCACGCTATATTGGATATGTTAATATGGTTCCTTCCCGACATGAAACCTGTATAGGACCTTTTTGCAAAGCAGTTGTCGGCATTCTTAAAAGAAATTGTAGATACTGTCAACTTTTTGAAAACCAGATTTGCATTAGAGTATTTATATAATATAGACAGAACAACGCTAACCGCTGCACTTGTGAATAACCTTTTCCCAGAACCTGTATACCGACTGCCATATTTGCTTTTGCCTGGCCATGATGTATTATTCCGTGTAGGTAGAATGTGCATATCGCCAGCAGCGAAAACGTTTTTCTTTAAACTGCGCATATCCACTCTACCAGTGAAGAAATGGCTCAATGAAAAAGCAATATATGTGCCCTGGACTGTAAATTGTCGACTCTGCAACCAATCTGAGACGATAGAGCATTGTTTTATCCATTGTCGTGACGCATATTATTTCTGGGACATTCTAAAGAGAACAATCAGAAAAGACCTTCCAATCACAGCTCATGGTATTCGGTTCCTCCCTTTCAAAAAGAGCCCCGCCAATAATACACCGTACGATTTAATTATGTTATTAGGACTTTATGCGCTATGGAAAAGTCGCATGATCGACAGGCACGCCGAGCCACCGCGATCGACCAGGTCTGTCTTAAGAGAAGAAGCTGCTCAAGTGCGCAGTGTTGTTGAGACTTTTGAGCCCGTTCCGGAGTGGCTTGCACTTCTGGACGCTTGTGTGTGTTTGCCTGACTTTTGAACAGCCTCTTACTGTAGGCAACAATGTGGGTGTTCTGCTTGTTAAGGTAATTCTAATGTGACGAAGTATGTAGTGTGTGGTTCACAGCTATAACGGGTCATCTTTCCATGAATTAAAGAAAAAAAAAGCACCGGCATGGCTCAGAGGTTGAATACTGGGCTCCCACGCAGATGGCCCAGGTTCGAACCTCGTTCCATCCTGGAATTTTTCTCTTATTTCGTTTTTTTTTTCTTATTTCGAGCGATAGTGTTTAAAGACACCAGCGGCGGCGGCGGCGGCGACGGTGGACAACCAGAGCGCCAAAAAAACGCCAGGCCTGCGCTGAAACCGCATCACAGTCACAGCGAAAGCCGGAAGAGCGGCTTTCTAGAGCCCGTTGTAAGCTCTCTTAGGGCTACAATACAAGTAGACTAGAAAGGTACCCACTACGCCATAAATCACAATTTTTGTGAAGTTGGGAAGCACCTACTAAGCCATTATTCGTCATTCTGCGGAGAAGCGAGGCACCAGCTACACGTCTGTAAGGCATTATGTGCACTTTGTTGACGAGACGACTGGTGACGACGAAGAATTATGGCTCAGCCCTTTGTAATGGGTTGGAAGCTTTAAACGGGCCACCAGTTATGTTTTTGCATTGGGTGACGCCCGCTCGCTATTTCCCTTTCCCGTCATGCTGTATAACATACGTTCACGTAGGAGAGAGACGGGGGGGGGGCGTATAACTTTACTGAGACCCCGAGGAAATGGATCATGCGCTCATGGGCTTCCTTGGCAACCAATCCAAGTGCACTTGCGAGGAACCCACTACGCTATAAATATTGTAATTTTACTGAGACCCCGAGGAAACGGATCTGCGCTTATAGGCTTCCTTGGCAACCAATACAAGTGCACTTGCGAGGAACCCACTACGCTCTAAATCATTCTAAATTTTGAGAAGTAGGGCAGCTTGGTACGTACTTTCATTCATGCTGCAACAGAAAGCGCGTTGAACGTTGTCCGAGCTTTGACTCCTTCAAAGGGCTGCTAGTAGATCGGAAAATCAAGAATACCTGGAATGCGATCAGTGGCTGCAGGGTATGCTGAGCTTCATCCACAGCCTTGCTGGATAGAACGCTGTGTTCGATCGAGCATGGCCGCGCTCCATCGAACGCCATTCTTACATAGTGCACCCAGTTCAAAGCTGCGCACATATAGTAATGTTCAACGTACACGGCAAAGGTCAACGCGCTACCAATACACCCAGGAACGACGCTAAAATGCACACAACATACGCCGCGGTCCAACTTTTATGATGGTGGCCGTTACCCAGACCATCCGGAGGTCCTGCGTGCACATACCAGAGGCCACGTCATTACTGGGACCTAGTGTACTTCTGACGTCGGTGGCGCCGATAAGCATTCCAAAACACTTACATCTCGCATAGGACTTATCTAGTTGAGTGAAACGCATCACGGTACGTTAAACTAAAAGTATCATTGGACGCTTCGCTGGCAGCGTACGCAACGTATTGTGGACAACGTAGGCAACTACTGCGTACGCCAAACTAAAGGTGGCTAATAATGTAGGCGAGCGTAATCCTTGACCTAGATTACTGGTAGTTGCATTCGGCATTCCTGTGCCCTTTTACGTTTCTTGGGCTAACTTCTTCTTTCGTCACTCATGTCGAAACGGTTCTCAGAGGCGACGCATATTGAATGCGCGTGGGGGAGAGCTGCTCCACCACAACAATCCCAGCTAGCTTACAAGAAAAGCGTCTGCTCTTTCGATTAACTCATTCAATTATTTTCTATTATTTATACTGACCCTTATTTAACCCTTAACTTCATTAAATGTATGCTTCGATGTCGCATGTATGCAATGCAGATAAATTTCGGTGGAGAGCGGGGGCAGATCAATACGTCGAATAAAAAAATTCGGCAGATCCCACGCCATGTGGGAAAGGGTTTTATGCTAAGTACTCAGCGACAATTTCCGCGCTCCATTTTTTGGCTCTGAGGCAAGCCTTACGATGTGGATCGACGTGTTCTTGTAAGTGCAGTAATTGTGTGCACATTGCGGGCTTACCAGGCACGTCGGCTACACTGGCGTTTAAAATGTAGCTTATGGTCAGATGTAACGTCAGCGCTCCCGATAGAGGACATACGTCGGCATTATGGAACCGAAGTAGACTCTGCGGTGCAGTAACTTGAATGTCATACGTTGCTTTCGTTAGCGTATTTTTCCGGGTCGAGCAACGCATGAATATAGCTTGCTGAGTCATATGAGTACATATGCAATGTTTATTAGACAGCTATAAAAGTGGGACCAACACTGGAACCTCAGACGTTAACCTGACATATGTAGTGTTTATTGCTTTGTTATAAAATTAGATAGCGAGCACCGCAACCACAATTCACGTTGCACCGCCATTACGCCTGCATAGGGTGTTTTTCCAAAGCAGTTCCTAGACCTTGCGTGGCTCTGTGGTAGAATACCTGACTGCCACGCAGAATGCTTGGGTTCAATTCCTGCTGGTATCCTAATTTTTGTTTTCCACTCTTCGGGTCAACACCATATTCTACATGCATCCCAAGCGAAGAATAAAGCCGACAGTCCTAGCTAACACTAAGGAGAGTGCAGGTGAAAGCCTATCCTCTCGTGTTTGGTTTATTGATAATTCGCGCTCGATTTATCTTAATTTCACTTTTAGCTGCGTTATATTCACTAAATTAAATTTAATGCACGTTGATACCCTTTAGATAACTTCAAACTATAATTTGTACCGCTAATCGTACGGTGTTATTACATGTGTATTAAATGTCGCGAGAATCTTGGTACCCCTCCCTTTCGTTAACGAGATTTTCCGACGGAATAGTTGTATATTACTTTCGCCTACTGAGTAAGTCTCGCTTAACAGAATGTTATGTTCCGGAAGTGCTCTACATTAGAGAAGACTTATTCATTTAATACAATCGCGTACTCAAGATCTTCATAATATACAATAATATACGTGCATATGTACAACGGGGACTGTTTGTACCTGCAAACAAAATTCGAAGTTTGCGCAGTGACATCCACGTCCAGATGTACGCACGTTTCATGGAAAGGACAAAGATTTTGCATACAACATGGCATTTGCATGCTTCAGTAAAAGGACAAGCACTAGCCTACCTTCTCAGTAAGGAAGAGAAGACATGGACACTTTACCCCTTCTAAGAAGAATAAATCGCGTTGACCAGCGCCAGAGGAAAGCTTATTCCCCCAAAATCACTAGTTCTTCGCTCAGATGTGTTAACATCAAGGTTCTTAAGCGATCTAAGAGAGGAAACATGGCCCTCTGCGGGGGTCCCCACTGCTGCGCCAGTCCCCTCCACATCCACAATACAAAAACACCCACTACACATTATTAACTCAAGAAAAATGACTCTATGGCGCGACTGCCATTGCCTACTAATATGAAACATGCTGGTCACCAAACGCCAGAAAGTGCGTGCCACAGGACGTTCGTGAAGAGCATGAATCAGTGTTTCCAACCGGCCGCATTCCCGACTTGACGCGGAGGCCGCCACACTCAACGTCACAAGGCAGCTGGCTGTTAGCAACGCCTGTCATTCGCTTAACCAAGTGAACTCGAGACATCAGCGGGAAGGGACGTTGTTTTCATGGACCAGCGTCGTCTTTTGCGGCATCTGCTGCGTTGGTCGTAATCTCAGTTTTTAGGGCAATACATTCACAGAGTCTCAACGTCTTCTGGGGAGGGAGTTCTCAATAGAGCCAAGGTCTGAACCCAATGGCTCTCACTTCCAATTTGTCAGAGCCACCGTTGTGTTTACGTCGACCCTGTGCCTGTTTTCGAGAGATTGAAGTTAGTAAAGCTCCAAAAAATGAACCGGAATGGGCGCTCTTTAAGATTTCAGTCCCGACGCATGCTTTTTATTTGAAGATAAAAAAGAATAGAAATATTTGCGCTTGAATTGTCTATTTTCCCTAAAGCCCAATGAGAAATCTATCGTCTTCCGATATTGAAGATGCCCGCGCTCACCATATATCAAACTGTTTGAGGATTTTAAAACATTTTAGGCCACCCTAATACTTGACATAGGTGTCTGGTAGTGGCAACGGAACCTCGGAGTTCGTGTGCGGTGGTATGTTTATCCTCTAGTTAACCGGTTTTCGTGGCGCCGCAGAAGAGGATATCAGAGGCAAAGTAGAGGGAAACGCGTGGTTGAGAACTGCTCTGCCAGGTGCCGCAATGTCCCCAGCGGCTCACAAGAAAAGCGTCTGCTCTTTTAGTCCATTCAAATATTCAATTTTTCATTATATACGGACCGTTAACTGGCAGTTATGATAAGCATACTTATGTTCCGATGTGATATGTATCGAATATAACTTTTAATTTAAACAACTACCGTCGATTTCGCATTGCTTTCATTTTTTTGAAGTCATTTTGTGAATTTTCGGAAAACCGGAAGTGTTCGAAAGAAAATGCTTGGAAGAGATACAAGTGTGTCTGTTGTTACTACTGCTACTGAAAAAGATTCGCCCGCAAAATTTTAGCACATTTCGATGAGTTGAAACCAACCAGGCTTCACGCTCGTTTGAACATCGCTCATCTGTATGTATTCATATTTTCATTGGTTTCTCTAATCTAGCTCTCCCCAGAGATACACCATGCAGCATTGTCGGGCGCTTACTAATTATAACAGTCACCTTGCGGAATGATAACGTTTGTCCAGATACTTTGCCTTTCGGCAAACCCAAATTCGAAAAGCCCACCGAGCAATGCGAGCGGTCGGAGGAAAGCCAAGAAGGCTTGAGGGAATGCACAGTGAGGATAACTTTCGATTCCCCGGAGAGAAACTTCAGTCGACTCAATCGGCATTTAACTTGTCCATCATGTCACGTCACGTTATATGACGCCATAGTGACGTCACGATGGTGTCACAGACATTGGCGACCAGTAACTCCACAATGACGTTATATGGTGACTTCATCACACGATGATTTTTTGCCAACGCCGCGCGACGCCGACGGTCAATTTGCGTGGTTGAGGAGACATCTAAGACTTTCCGTTAATAACTTAGGCAGAAACCAAAGCCGTAATAGTCGTGGCCGTATTTCTGCACCCAGAATTATCAACACATGTTTTTGACAAAGAAGAATTTCGCTGTGTAAACCCCACATTTGGAAGCTCAATCTCTTCGGATATTTTTCTAATCAGAATGTTAAATTTGCGAGAATGGTGAATGTCTTTAACCATGATTCCTTCGATCCGCTAGTTGAATCAGGCAAAAAACACGAAGAAATGAATCTGTGCCATCCGATAACTTCCCCCAGCAAATTTTCAGGTGGAAGCCTTGAATGCCCCATCAAACATGAAAATTGTCCATCAGCGTCGACCGTTGTCCCGCAGCGTCGCTGTGAACATAACTGATGCACAAAAATCATCACATAACGGCATCACCACATGACGTAATCATTTCGTCAACGATTGACATAATTTGTGACATGACATGGCTACGTCATAAGATGACGTCATCACACCACATCGTTGCTTGGGCAAATGTGGGCCGATCACGGAGGCAATTGCAAAACCAGGGCAGGCGCAGAAAGCTTGCATTGACTCTGATGCTGGAGGCAGTGCGAAACCATGTTGGGTGCGGAACGCTTTCGGGGGGGACGAATATTATCTACTGAGAAGAAAACGACGATGGCTTTCGCCTTGCAGTCGTCTTAGGCAAATGCATACTTAGAGAAAGTGTGCTTAGGGACCTTAGGGAAGTGCTTCGCTTACTGCAGTGAGTAGTGCAGTTTTCTGCATACGACAACGGGGCGGTCCCTCTTCGGCAGAATCCGCGTTGATTTCTGATATGAGCATTATTCGATCATTATGTCACAGCGCGAATCCAAGCAGTACCAACTTGCCCAGTTCACTGTACTTTTTAATACTCGATATCAATTGTACACGTAGTCCTACCGAGGGCTCTCATTTCACCGTCATGAAATATTTCCACAAAGCCTTCAAAGCAAACGTTTTTTACCAGATTTTTTTATCGCCCGTGGAACGCGTTCATACGGTTCGAATATTCATATTCACATTGTGCACTAATGGGCACGTGGTCCAGTGGTTTAAGGGACACTAAAGTGATACAATGAAACAATTTAGATTGATAAATTTAGATTGATAACTTTGAGAACTCTAAGGTCGTTGATTTTACCATCATGAGTTTATTAATAGAGGAGGAAACGAAGGTCAAAATGAACTTCGCGCCAAAATCGCCGCACGTGAGGTGACAGATTCCAATGTATTTTTCGCATTTCGGCGACATTGGCTCAACGAGGTTTCCTGAAACTAAGTATTTTAAGTCTATGGCCTCCTGAGAAGACACTGTAGTTAAATTGTACTGTTGAGGGACTACGTAGGACATAGTACATGCCGATGAAATCTATGACATCACGACGCTTGTTCCGGGAATGTGAAAGTGGCGCCGCGAGCCGCATTTTCTTTTTGCGCAATTTCACCCTTACTTAGTGTCTTTTGGCGGCAAGCGTGGTAATTTTAGGATTGTGAAAGAGTAATTGGCTAATATGAAAAAAAAAATGTTTCTCTCTTCAGTGTCTCATGAATATACGGGCCTTGGAGCTACGGTTCTAAATCCAGCACCGGCAAGAAAACTTCTTGTGCTGAATACTTTTTCTGATCCACTTACTTCACAGCTTTCTCGCTCAGTCATCGCAGAAAGGCTTGTGCACGACAAACGTTACTCGGTCATCACGAAGCCACAATACTGCCTCCCTGCAGATCGCCCAGCTCGCTGCGCAGTCAGTCAATCTGGCTTTGGCGTTGCCAGAGGGTTACGCGCCATCTTATCAATCGCCTCCGAATATTTTGCATTCGAACGATCGCTTTCCGAACAGCGACGCGCGCGTACTCTCGAAGATTCCGTAATTTAAGTTCTGTTTTCCTGCCAGAGCTTTCTCGTGACACCACGTACCATGCAGACGACTATGACAAAGCAGCTACAGCTGTTCTTGACGGTGTGTACATCATATATCCGCACTAAACTCGCACACGACGGACTTCTATAAGGAGCAAAGCGTGAAACGCACGTCTAGCTTGAGTCATCGTGAAAGGCCTCCGAAGAAGATCCGATTATGTTGCTGGATTCAGCTGCCTATCCGAATAGCTTTGTATGTAACCTATAGAATAAAGAATACTGCGAAAAGGAAATTACGTTTCCATTTTATCTTTTACCCAAGCCATTGCAATGTACACATAATGTCTGAAATGGTGACGTTTAAGTGTCTGCTGCGAATTCTTCACCAAGCAACGGCCAGGTCCAATAGAAAGAATCACTGATAGCCATTGCAATGAATGAATGAATAAATGAATGAATGAAAGAATGAATGAATGAATGAATTATACTAGAACTGAAGGAGCCGTGGGTATACAGCTTCGGATATGCTACATGGGGATGACGTAGTAGTGGGCAAATTCAGGAACTCTTCCCCGATCGGGCAAATGGGGGCATGTGAAGCTTGGCGTCTGTGTGCCAGACGTACTACGCTTATTTATTTATTCAGTTATATCTCATCGCGCAGTGCTCTCTCCAGACTACTTCTTTCCTGCATGCAAGGAATTGAACCCTCGTGCAAGTGCTTTGCAGCGCAACATTTATTTGATGCAGGCAACAACGACGGTCAGGCGTTCATATCAAGGCATCCATGAAATGCAGCATCGTAATGTGACCAGCCAATTCGAGAAACGATTACATTGGCATATCGGAAACGGGTGAACGCCGACTAGCCCGCAATGGAGAGAGAATCATTTATTGCCAAACGGCGCTTATAAAACGCATGTGGCAGGCGCATCTTGGAGGGCCGCATTTCTGTACGCTCGAGGGCGCCAGGCTTAGCGTGGAGAGTGTAAAGTTGTTCGCCTGCGACGCCACCACTGAAATCAGTGAGCTTTAAAACTTTCGTTGAAAAAACTTGCCCTGGCGTTGTCTGTGAGGTGTTACATCTCGCTGCTCGGCTCTACCCTTTGAGGACTATTATAATGCGGAATACCTCCCGACGTTTGGAGTAGCTGCTGGGTGCACTTCAAATCTGGATGTCCGGGGATATATCTACCATGCCTGAGGAGGCTGGGAAGAGCAATCCTTCCAGCCATCGCCGGGAGTCGTCTGCTCAAGTAACGACTACGTCCGGTATCGAGGGGAGCTCGTGATCATACCGTGAAAGATAGGCTGTCCACGTACGACAAAGAGAGCTTGAGTACAATATAGAATGACAGAATTGCCATTTTTTGGGCGTGTTGGTAAACACAACTTGAAAATATATTGAGCGCTCACAAACAGGGACGTAATGGAGACGACAACACAATGCGCCAAGTTCAACAATGTTGATGAAAAAAAATGTAAAATTGTTGAAGTTATCGCATTGTGTTGTCGTCTTTCTTGCGTCCCTGTTTGAGAGTTATCATTATGTTTTCAATTATAGAATGACGCCGATGAGCTCACTAATGTCAACTTCTACCTTTCAGGAGTCGCCAGTCTTTCGTTTGCAAGCTGGTAATCTGACTTTACCACGGTGTTTCGACGTAAATTTCAAGAAATATTCGGTCGCCCTGCCGGGCAGTAGCTTCGGACCGAGCAAAAACTACGTAGTAATGCTCATAAAAACGATCGAAACTTCACCAGCCACATTGAAGATGTAGTATACATTTGCCGCCGCATTCGTCCCTCCATGACCGAAGAAGAAAAAGAACGTCAGGGAAAGAATGGAGGTTGATCCCATGCAAAGGCTATTGACAAAAATCCTTCAGACACTTAACGATGTCGTCATTCTGTGCCAAAGCTAGAAAGAGTTGCACAAACAACGCGCTGAGCCTTCGTGCCATATAGCGGGATTTGTTTCTTTACCGACTGTTTCTGTGCTGTTTCTTATTTGTGGTTCCTCGAACAAATCAAGCAATTTTTTTGGAGAAGTCTAGTGCCATCTGTCTAAACTGCCAGCAGCCCAAGCGTCTGAGTCACCATTGTCTCCCGTACTCCGTCGGGTCGCTTAACCACAAGTCGATCACTTCATACCGCGTATACTCATCTACGGATGGCAGTATATGTCAGAGTAATCGACGAAAGGTCTCTTGCAAAATATTTATTCGTCATCAGTGTTTGCCTTTCATTTATAAGCTGAATCTATTAAGCGTTTTCGATTAATCTGTGAAGAAACGAAGTAACAGCGGCTGATGCGGCAGTGCCGTCACCGCTCGTTTATTATATCGAGAGCCTCAGATGCCTCATAAAACGCGAGAAGTGACAGGCGTCGACGACGGCGTCCACACGAGTGATGGAAGAAATCATCCTGTGATTACATCACCCTATGAAGACATCATGACGTCCCACTGCGGCAATAATTGGAAGATCAGCGTAACGACACTGTGACGTCATATTACGTGAAGTCATCACAAGAAATCGCCGCTTGGTTAAAGGTGGGCCTTCACCGAGGCCCTGTAAAACTACTTGACATGCATAAAGCTTGCAATTATTCCTCCGATCCTACGTTGGGTTCGGAAAGTTTTCGGGTGGGACGGATAGACTATACTGAGAAGAAAAACAAGATGGCTCACACCCTCCGGTGTTGTAAGATAAATGCATATGGGACCATGTGAACTTCGTTAACGAAGATGAACGGCTGCGGCGTAGCAGCTACGGCTAGGGCGTCCATGAATATCAAGCCCCCTGAGAGTTCTGTCCCGTCACTAGCTGCCTAGCGCACGGCGGCGCACTTCTTCTTTCGCGAGGCTCTCGCGGCGCCGCAATCACATTCGTAGACAGTGACAAGGTATTACGCGAGAATTCTGAAACCGTGCACTAGAACGCTGAGGAAGAGCCGCTGCTTTCAGGCTACGGCAAATGCATGGTAGGCGAGAGCGAGCAACAAATAGTATCGACTGTTTTCTTGAGAGTCAAGTTATGACGCAGTCGTTACGGTGAAGCTCTTTCACTCTCATCCACCACGCTGCGCACGCATTCCGTCAAGCAGTCAGCCGTGGCGAGCGAATTCTCCGTGCGAAGATTTTCTGCGTAGCTTCTGTCGTTGTCTCGGTCCATAGCTCATTAGTAAAAATGTTTTAAACAGCGAACCACATTAAGGAATCGCCATGTCGTCGTCGCATGTCACGCGTTGGCGTCATGTATGTCCCAACGCCAACGTCGCCGAAAGGCTACTTCGTGTGTCCGAACTAGCGATGCAACAGCGAAACGCCAGCGCCGGGAGTTAGACGCACCACGCTCGGAGGAACAAGCAGCAGACAAACAACAATAAATAGACCATAGGACAGAAAACAGACAATCTCAGAAACAATGAGGTAAACACAAGAAAGGACAGGAAAACCAGATGAAGTGTCCAGATAATCGCATGAAAAGAACAGAAAATAGCAAAAGATTAGATAAACAAAAGATAGACACAAGAGAACCCCGGCGAACCAATGCTCCGCAGTTCGTACAGCTTTGAATTGGGGTGGAACTAGCTTTGGATTTTTCTTTCGTTCACGGCTTTTTGTCAACAACGGGTACTAGTGTGCCAGATCTAAAACCTGAAATGCCACCAAAAATATCGAAAGTAGCCAGAAAGGTGGCCAGCCTTTGCCAGAGGCGTAAATGTAGTAAGAAAGGAGCCACATTACGAAGAAAAGCTGGATATGCTTTCATGTTTTGCTATAATGACGTTATCACAGCCAAGTGTAATTTTACTAAATTTAAGAATGCAGAAAGGGACGTCATAGAGCGCGTATAAATGACTAAAGCAAACAGCGCCTTGATAAAAATGTTATAAAACTTAATATTTACCACAAACAAACAATTCTCACACGATTAGAATGACGGCTGCATGTTCACGTGTAAGCGTATGCGCTCATTCTAAAAATCATTTGAGGATAGATGTCGATGCTGAAGGTGGTAATGTTGTTCAGTGGCTGTTTAATTTTGTCCTTAGACGTGACACTGGAAGACCATCCGACATTCTGTGTCTAAAGTCAGTTTTGGTGAAGGTTGTCACTGAGAGAACTCCCTTGACCTGTTCATTTCATATCGGCAGAAATAGTAGCTTTATTGCTACCACTGCAAGATGTGCCATAAAGTTTCTGCCGGACGAATATTTGTAGTTGCCTATCTTCGGCCAGAAATCTACGGCTGCTTTAAAATGGCCATCCCTTCCACTTGTAGACACCGCATAACGCATTGCAGCTGCTTTTACCCGCATAAGCGCTCTTGGATCATTTGAATGAAATGATATCAGTCACGGTGGACCCGTGGTTATGGTTCTCGACTACTGACCCGAACGTCGCGGTATCGAATCCATGTCCGCAGCGGCCGCAGTTGAATGGCGGTGCTGTGGCGGCATGGGTGCTTATAGATTTAGGTGCACGTTAACAAAGGTGTTCGAAATTTGCGGAGCCCTTCTAACTGATCAGCTTTCTTTCCCATGCCCTATGATCTGTGGAGTGGTAAATAAATGAAATGAAATTGTATTTGTATGAAGGGAAAGCGCCCGCGTTGAATTGATGATGATCATGGGCACGCTTGAAAAGGTTTCAAAAAGGTCATTCAGGACGTTCTGTACGACGTCGAGTTCATCATAATTGCGGCATGCTCTCACGACGTCATCTTGGGATGGGATTTCCTCTCCCGCCACGACGCCGTAATTCGTTGCGCACCAGCCGAAATCGTACTCTCACCGTTCTCACATTTGACGCCGACAGACAGACATCGGCAGTGAGCAAGATCCTCGTAACAGACGATACGAAAGTGCCTCCATACTCGTCAACGGCTGTGTCGGTCTACTGCGCCGGTCTCTCCGACACCATTGCACTCCTTTCGCCATCTGCCCGCGTCTGCACTAGGAAAGGGTTGCTGGTACCTTTTGCGACCGTGCGAGTCACTCAGGGCAGCACCACTATTTTTGTTACCAACCCATCCCCGTGCATTGTTACGTTGGTTCGAGGGGAATGTCTCGGCAAAGTGGAACCCATTGAAGACTCACAAGTTCTGGACGCACCCGATGACTCGCACTGTACCAGTTCCCGCACCATCAGTGCTGTTTCCACGTCTGATTCGTCACCTACTGATGTATTTGGTCCCTCCATTGCTGACAACCTTACGTCGGTCCAGCGTTCGCAGCTTCTCTGCTTGTTGGATGAATTTCGTCATTCTTTCGATGTCGGGCAAACATCCATCGGCCGCACGTCCGCTGTTACGCATCGCATCGACACTGGCGCCCAACCACCACTGCGGCAACGTCCATATCGCGTGTCTCCCACAGAACGCCGGGTAATTAGCGAGCAAGTGGACGATATGCTTCGACGCGATGTAATTCGGCCCTCCGACAGCCCATGGGCGCCTCCTGTTGTTCTCGTTGCGAAGAAGGACTGTTCTGTGCGGTTCTGTGTCGACTACCGACGGCTCAACAAGATCACCCGCAAGGATGTTTATCCACTGCCGCGAATCGACGACGCGATTGACAGCCTCCAAGGAGCAGAATTCTTTTCGTCTCTCGATTTGCGCTCGGGGTACTGGCAAGTACCCATGGCTGATGACGCTCGACCAAAGACAGCCTTTGTCACGCCCGACGGCTTGTACGAGTTCAACGTCATGCCGTTCGGTCTGTGTAATGCGCCCGCGACCTTCGAGCGCATGATGGACACCGTTCTGCGTAACTTGAAATGGCACACGTGCCTGTGTTACCTGGACGACGTCGTCGTCTTCGCTCCGGACTTCTCCACGCATCTCCAACGTCTGCGGCATGTTTTGACACGTTTGAGCAACGCCGGCCTCCAACTGAATCTGAAGAAGTGCCGATTTGCGGCACGGCAGCTGACAATCATCGGCTACGTCGTGTCCAAAGACGGAATCCTTCCCGATCCGGCCAAGCTTCGGGCCGTGGCCGAATTTCCCAAACCTACGTCCGCCAAAGAACTGCGCAGTTTCGTCGGACTGTGTTCATAGTTTCGACGCTTCATACGAAACTTTGCCACCATCATATCGCCGCTGACGAAGCTCCTTGGAAGTAACGGACCCCTAAATTCGTGGTCGTCCGAGTGTGACGACGCGTTCGCAAAGCTCCGTCGTTTGTTGACGTCTCCTCCCATACTACGCCACTACGACCCTACGACAGTGCCGTGATAGTTCGGTGGTAAAAAAAGATTGTTGATTCCTCCGTCATGGGAATCGGAATAACACCAAAGTAAAGTGTGCCCTTACAGAAGCAACTGAATGTTCACTCTACACTGATATAAGAGAGTTTATACAATGTATATTGATGTCTGGTAGCTATAGCACTGCTTAACGTGGATGCACCCACTTTTGATGATTATTGGTACACATCCATCCCGTTGACTAACGTCCATTGTAAATGATTAAACAAACCCTTGTGGTATCTGTAGTTGTTAACGGTGAAAGCGTAATCAGAGAACGAGTTGTGATAGCCGCAAGACAGTCGCATATTGGACGGAGAACTTGGTCGCCAACCCGCGGCATGTTATAATGTGATTGAACACAACGGCCGAACTAGAGGGAAACGCAAAGCGCATCGTGCCGCATCGGTAGCACGGCCGCTTTTCTCGGTCGGCGCGCGCGTGAGCGGGGAACGCGGTGTTACAGCCAGGTGAGGCGGGCCCGCGTCGCAGAGCTATTTTCGGTTTGGATTAGCGTGATACTATGAGCGAGGCCGACGCTTTTACGACGCTTTGGCTAAGATCGCCACCTTGTGGTGTGTCAAGGCATTGACAAAATTGAACTTCTATTGAAAACGCGCCGAATGGGGACGGACGTGTAACGCGTTGCAGCTACTAATCGCGGAGGCCACAGTGATCACGAATTACTTTATTTTACCGCTCTGAGAGGGCAACACCACCCCGCCGACTGGGATAGTGGTAGAGATAAAAGGTGCGTTTGTAAAGCCTCTAGAGTCTGTGACCGTGGCGCAGTGGAAAGCGTGCCCGGTATCTGTTGTTGCGGACCGAAAGGTCGCGGGTACGATGCGCATTGACGGAACATCTTTAGATGCGAAGCGTCTTATAGCGGAGTTCAAGCCGATGGTGGTGGTGTGCGGCGGGACCACCCTTACTGCGCATGCGCATACCCGCTCCACACACCTCCTCTCCCCTTCGCACTCCCCCTTTCCTTCCTTCTCCCCACCCTTCCTCTGAAACGCGGGCTAGACATGCCGAAATTCTCTTCTGCGCAACGCCGCGATGAGCGCCAGCGCATTCGCGTCCCCTCCAACTCTGTCTCATCTCCTACGCTGCCCCCTCTCGCACGCCTGTCGACCGCGTTCCCCCCTGACCCTGTGAGAATTAACGGCCAGGCTAGAGGGAAGAGAAGGCGCGCGTAGAGCTCCTCTTTGCGTTCCACGACGCGAGGTCGGTAGCATGCCCAACGAACGCAAACGGAACGCGATCGTGCAAGTGCTCCGGATTGGCATCGCTTCATGGTCCCCTTTAGAGGGAAATGGTGTAATTTTCTTTGCCATCTCATCGTGTAAATTTTTTCGACTTCATTTCCGTGACGGAAATGCGTCACTGAAGTCTTGGTGGACCCCGGCATAAAACACTTACATGTTAATAGTTGCAAAACATTGCTGCGAAATATAAGCCACACATATTGCTGTGGAATCGTTATGACGTATCAGGTGTTTCATTCCAGCGAAAATTTTTGCCGCCAGCTGCCTAAAATACCAATGCAGAGAAGCATAACGGATACAAACTTCTGGTTAACCTCCCTGCCTTCCTCTGCTCTTTCTCTCTCTCTTGGTGCAAGGTAGTAAAACCTCGCAACGCTGGCGGGGTTGCACGATGAGTCAAGTAATGCTCTCGCATGATGATACAGACAATTTAGGGTACTATTTTCTGACAAATGCCAAATTTAAACGACGCAACTGTAGCGTCACTTCTAGAAGAGTCCACTCCAGTCGGAGTGGGTTCCGTAAGCGCGCTTTGCTGCGTTTTGGCCGACCGGTATTTACAGCAGTACTTGCAAAAAGACAGCTGCGTTTTTCGGCGAGGAGAAAAAGACTTTTTTTCACATATTTCGACGTAAAATATTCCCTTTTCTGAATTTGGTTTTCTTTTCTCGTCTACTTCGAAAATATTAAGGAGTCCTTCCCCACCGGGTAAATGGGGCCAAGCAAAGCTTGGCGTCGCTGTGCCTGGCGTGCTGCTGTTCTTCCATTCCTTATAGATAGCGGCCGTCCACGCAACGCTGTCTTCTGGCTGAATCGGAATGGCGTCTGTCATCTTCTGTCCAGCGTTCCCCTGCCCATCGCCGCTCAATGAAAAAAAAATGCCCCCACCTCCCCGAAGGGAATCGTGAGGAAATGCGAATGCATTTCTTGCGCCGAGAGTACACGGCGTAGTAATTTTAATGGCGTAAATTAATGACGAGACGATGATTTGTACCGCAACCATTTATTTACACATTCATCAGCACCTGTTTGTGTTGTCGTTGTACCTGACGGCCATAATCTCAGCGTTGTGGTCGCCGTTGGCGTTTCACAGCGGCGTCTCGAGCAGACATTTTCGGATGTTCTTGAGAGGCGCCCATCCAGCGAACGGTCGAGAGTGGGGCGCAGGGAGGAGAGAGAGCGAACGGCGAGAGAAGGAGCGGCGAAGCACTGCTCCTACCCTCTCCTACACTCTCGCACCACATGTTCCAGTTGCTAGGGGCGAGGATAAGCGCGCGCGCCCGCAGCTGTTGCTATGGGAGAGGGAGTGAGAGCGGAGAGATAACACCTGCCGGCGCGCGGACAACGCCGGATGCCTTACATAGCCCGACTAAGAAATGCATTCGCATTTCAAAAATGTTCGGCATCCAGTATGGCACGTCTTCAATGGGGGGAAGCGTGGCATGCGGAGTTTTCAGGCGCGACCGCGGATACGGCAATCTAATCATTTCTCGAGGTGACTTGTCACCTTACATCGCTACATTTCATGGTTGCCTGGATATGACCGCCTGACCATCGTTGTTGCCTGTATGAATTAAAGCGCTGCGCTGCCAAGCACTTGGAAAAGGTTCAATTACTTGCATGGAGGCGAGTAACAGTCTGGAGGGAGCACTGCGAAATGTGATAAAAATAGGTAAATATGAAATAAGCAAATAAATAATTAAGTACGTAAATATATAAATAAAATAATAATTAATAACTGATTGATTGAATAACAGGAGTGGTACGTCTGGCACGCAGACGCCAAGCTTCGCTTGCCCCCATTTTATAGATACGGAAAACCTCTTGAATTATCCGATAACACGTCGTCCCCATCTAGCAGATCAAAGCGCTCACTATCGGCTTTTTCAATTCCAGTACAACTCATTCATTCATTCATTCATTCATTGCCTCATTCATTGCAATAGAATATCTGATTTACTGTCCTTGAGATAGGAATCAAGCAAGACACGTTTTGGTAACAAGCTGCGAATATTAGTAAATGATACTGAAAGTGAAGGAGAACATGAAGTAGACGGCTGCTGAACATTAGCACTGCGTACATCGGCAACTAGCTATCTAGCAGTTACTACGGTGTCAGAACAAGTGTCATAGATGTATGTAGTGTTATCGATACGAAGTTTGTCGACATTCAGTCTGAAAGGACAATTCCGTTCCCTAGCAAACTGAAGCAGTTTCCTGCGCGCTTGCCGTGTTGCTTGCGAAAAATCTTCTCTAATAGAGATGTCAGTATTTTTCAGCCGATGTGCACCGGCGAGGATTTCTTGTTTGTCCTTAAAAAACGTAAGCTTAGCAATTATCGGCCTACATTTGTTTGAAGCAAATTTACAGAGCCGCCAGTGATTGGCCGCCAGTGATTCTTTCTATTGGACCTGGCCGTTGCTTAGCGAAGAATTCGGTACAGACATTTAAACGTCACCAGTAAAGGCATTTTGGGTACACTGCAATGGCTTGGTTGAAAGATAAAATGGAAATTTCACTTCATTTGGCGGTATTCTTTATTTTAGAGGTTACGAATAAAGCTGTTTGGATACGCAGCCGAATCCTGCAGCATAACCAGATCTAGCTCGGAGGCCCTTCAGGATCACTTCAGCTAGATCTGCCCTTCACGCTTCGCTCCTTCTAGAAGTCCATTGTATGTGACACGAGCGGGGATGCATGATGTACACACAGTCAGCAACAGCTGTAGATGCTCTGCCATAGTCGTCTGCAGGGTAGCTGGTGTCGCCAGAAAGCCCTGGCAGGAAATCAGAACTTAAAATATGCAATCTTCGAAAGTGCGCGTGCGTCGCTGTTCGGAAAGCGAGCGTTCGAATGCCAAATACTCGAAGGCGATTGATAAGATGGCGCGTAATCCCCTGGCAGCGCCAAAACCAGATTGGCTGGCTGCGGAGCGAGCTGGGCGACCTGCAGGCAGGCTGTGTTTTGGATTAATGATTGCTTAGTAACTTTTATCGTGCACAATCCTTTCCGCGATGACTCAGCGAGAAAACCATCCGTCTGTGTATACCTCTATGAAGTAAGTCGACCAGAAAAAGATTAAACAAAAGAAGTTTTCTTGCCGGTGCAGAACCGTAGCACCAAGACCCGGGTCTTCATGGGACACGAAAGAGAAAAACCTTTTAGATGCGAAGCAGCATTCGCTCGGGGCTGTGTCCGGCGGTGGCATCCGCTTCCTACCACCTAGCACGGCCATCTGAACGTGCGCTCGCGCCAAGGAGCAGTCTTCTTCCTCTTGTTCTTCGACCGCCTTGATGATGATACGTGCAGAGCACCTTAGGGGCCCGGGCTGCCGTATGCTGTCCTATAGCTTTGCGTAACGCAGACAAAAACATGTGGGCTAGCACGCGCTAGCGCGTTCGGGCCTGTGTAAAGGCCTGGGTAAGAGGCTGTGGCCTCTCCCCCTTACACTCTCTCAGCAATCACGTGATGGCGTCGGGAAACGGGATTCTGCAGACGCGTGATGAACCCGCGTGGCGTGCTCCAACAAGAGTTCTGGACGAGTAACAGCAACAGCAACTACAATGAATTCATGGTGGGCTGCACTTGCATGGACGCGTTAACATTGTGCAAGGTGCCTGTGATGATCGGAAGTTTAAGTCGACCCATGCGCTGCTTCGCATCCCCACATGGTTCCCTTTAGTGGGAGATGGTGTAATTTGAGGCGTGTGCAGGCAGTCTGCTAAATGTCCTAATGTGGGTTCTGTTTAGTTCGGCGCATTGTCGGGTCAACGACACATCGCTAACACTTGCGCAGTTTTTTCCTGCGTATTTTCCGTAGGTTATTTCTTTGCTAATGTGTCGTTTACTGGCGTGGCATTTCAGAAGAGATAAACTACCTGGCAGAATCTGTAGCGTTCTTGTGAATGCAGAATGCTTTCTCTGGCGCACGGCCGCCGAGCCCTCGCCTTTCGTGACGGTGACTGTGGCACGCTAAAACGAAGAAACGCTACACTGTGTACGGCCGACAAAGTAATACTTTCATGGCTGCTGCCTCGCCCGAGTGGTTTCCCTGAGTTGGACAACGTGAGTCTTAGAACTTTTGTGCTATTGTACCCTTAACAGCGAAGATGTTTTAGCTCGCCCTAGTTTCTGCGGTGTCCCCTGAAAACTCATCATCATGAACCAGCATGCACTCTCTTTGTCCTCTTCTTCAACGTCGTCGTCGTCTTCATCTTCTGCTTCGCTCCCAAAACACAAGCGCCGATTTCTGCTGCCCGGGATGCAATAAATCGGATGGGCGAGGCGTCGAGTACAGTGAGAGAAATATAAATTAATTAATTAATTAATTTATTTATTTATTTATTTATTTCAACATACTGCAGCCCCGACGGGCTATTTCAGGAGTGGGGAAATACAATACACAAAAGAGCATAACAAGTGCGCTGAACATCACTGATTAGTAATATACAATAAGAAGTCTTAGTGACAAAGGTCGAACATAACCAGGCAGAGCATTCCACAGTTCTACAGAATGAACAAAAAAACTATATTTAAACGCCACCGTACGATGCATACATGTAGACATGTTCAACTCATGGTAATTTCGCGTGGTAGTTGGTCTAGCGGGTGCAATGTGTTTGCTAAGTAGGGGAATCGTGGGGACGTAATTTAGGTATAAAGAAACTTCAAGCATTCAACGTGACAACGAGACGAGAGACTGGTAAGCTGCAGGATAGGAATATTGGAACTAGGTGAAAAATACCCGTCGAAGCGACGATAAATGAAGCATACAGCTTTCTTCTGAACACATTCTATTTTATTGGTATCAGAAATCTTGTGTGGGTTCCACACAGCAGACCCATATTCCAATATTGGACGAACCAGTGTTCTATAAGTGAGGAGTCGTATACTGAGAGGTGCTGAACGTAATGTGCATTGGAGGTAGCTTAAAGGGACCGACAACTGCCCAGAATATGAAATGAGTTGACTCCACTGATGTAAAGATTGTCCGTCGCACTGACTCAAACCAACCCTGTTTTTTTTCGTAAGAGATGGATTTATATTTTTATTTCATAATTGAAAGTCGCGAAAAATGACCTGTGGCGCCTCTGGCTGTAAAAACATGAACGATCCGACGAAGACGGCCACGTGACCGTTGATTACTGTACGCGGTCGACGATTTTTTTGTTAGTACTGAAATATTGTTCGTTTCTTTATATTAAAAGGTACTACTCCATAAAAATGTACACATATGCCTGCGTTAGTAGTATGCATCAAAGTGGCGCTGCCTTCGCGTGACGTAATGATCCCATGCTCGTCAGCGCGTCTTAAGCAACTTTTCAGCGTGCTCATGCAACCGTGCACGCAGTTTCCATGTCGCTAAGATTTTGGAGCGACATAGTTTTGCTACCTATACTTTCTCTCAGAAATGACGCGCGCTGCTATTCGGTGCGGCCATGCAAATGCACAGTTACGTTTTCGATTACTTGGCTTGGCTCGTGTATAGAGAGAGTAAGGACGCCGGGACAAGCCATCCATGACACAGGCGCAGGCAACCTTGGGCGCAGGCGCACAGAACGCTGTACAAATACCGGGAAGGTGTATAAAGCCACACATCTCATTGTAACAGCTTGCTATTTTCAAAAATGGTTGGAAAGCTCGAAATAAAGGTGGTTAAGCATAGTTACAGTAACTCCTGCAAAAGCAGAACAACGACAGCTTTCACAAGGACTAGCGGCATCGCTATCAATTATCAGCGTTGCTGGAGCAAGCCTCCATGCGTGTTTGGAGCCTTTCAGATCGAAAAATACTGGTTATAAAATAACTACGTGCCTTTCGGATAAACCACTGCAGCTACAAACGCTACGAAGGGTGAGCTTCCTGTCGCGCCGTAAAAAACTGGGTCGAGAAAAATCAGTTGTCGGTCCCTTTAACTTTCTAAGCGCACGGTTGCACATGAGTTCGATGTCATCAGACCAAGATAAATCCTCAGTGAAAAGGAGACCTATTAAATGCAAAGCATTCCTTATCGAACTTTTGCGACATTGAACGTATCTATCTATCTATCTATCTATCTATCTATCTATCTATCTATCTATCTATCTATCTATCTATCTATCTATCTATCTATCTATCTATCTATCTATCTATCTATCTATCTATCTATCTATCTATCTATCTATCTATCTATCTATCTATCTATCTATCTATCTAGCCGCCTACGACTTTGTGCTCTCCTGGCCGTTTCTTTAATGGAACGCATACCAAAATTGTTATGGCATAACAGGACTGTATGGCAAACATAAGTGACAGGTCCTATCGTGCAAATCATGAAACGTCTGTGATGTGCAGCATTATTTACATGCCATGCTCATGGTGCGCTCGCGGCCGTTTCGCTAGCTCTATATACACCAAAATTGGTATTGCATGACATGACTGTACGGCGAGCGTAAATGACAGGTGGAGTGGAGTGGAGTGGAGTGGAGTGGAGTGGAGTGGAGTTTATTTACCACGTACAGTTGTACAGTAAGTGGCAGGGACAGGGGAAAAAAGCTGTATAAAAACAGCTTGACAAAGCCCCACATCCCCATGTTCACTGTGACAACAAAACGGCAAAAGCAAATTAAACCACAAGACAGTTTAAACCAGCAATGCACATGCTTTGCATCGGAACAAAGAAGTTATACAAACTTATACAACCCAGCAACGCACATGCTATAAATCGGAAGAAAGAAGTATACAAAACAGCAAATAATACTACACACATGAACTAATAAAGCATATTTAAAATTGAAGTATTAGAGAGCGTACGAACATTTTCACAATTAATTCCTAATTTATTTAGTGTACTCGGCAAGCAATACTGCAATGTCACAAAACCATAATTTGTGCGCGGTCTCGGCACATGCCAATGTTCGGAATGTCGGTTTAGGCGCGTCGAAGGATTTAATTGTAAGTTAGCTAAACTACGTATATAGCCGCGACCTTTTATGGTATCCGATTTAAAAGAGATTACTAAGGAATATTCGTAGAGCAGGTTTAGTTTGATTATTTTATATTTAACGAATATTTGTGAAGTATGGGCATTAAAAGGCAGGTTAGCAACAGAACGTAGCGCTTTTTTCTGTAAGATAATAAGATTACTAATAGATTGCTTTGTTCCATTACCCCAAATTAAGTTGCAATAACTCAAATGTGATTTAAAGAGCGCATGAAATATCAGAAGTTTTTGAGGAACTGGCAATAGACCCTGACATTTTCTCAAGATACCTAAGACTTTGCAAAGCTTGTTGCATAAAAATTCTGTATGATAATCCCATTGCATGTGCTCATGGAAAACAACGCCCAAAGACTTCGCGATGGAGGAGAATTCGATTATGCTGTTATTTCACATGAGATTGTAGGATTCAGTGACTTCGTTTAGGGGGGATTTGGAGCGAAAAAGAACAGCTTATGTTTTGGAACAATTTATAAGTAAAGAATTTTTTAGGGTCCAGCTGTGTATCTTTTGTAATGTTGAGTTAGCTGTATTTACGAGATGACTAACATTCGTTCCTGAGAAAAATAAGCTTGTGTCGTCTGCGTAGATTATGTATTGGGCTGAAGGGTCAACATGTACAATATCGTTTATAAATATGATGAACAAAAGGGGACCCAATATGCTTCCTTGGGGAACACCATCTTTAACAGTGTGCACAGACGAAATTTCCCTGTTTATAGATACACACTGGTGTCTGTCTGTTAGGTAGTTTTCGATCAGATTTAGGGCTACACCACGAATTCCATAACACTGCAGTTTTCCTAATAATGTCTTGTGGTTTATTTTGTCAAATGCTTTCGACATATCTAAAAATATCCCCAGTGTGAATTTTTTGGCCTCGATATTTTTGAGGATCAATTCCTTTTGAAACAATAGAGCTCTTTCGGTTGAGAAGCCTGATCTAAAACCATATTGTGATTGTGTTATAACGGAATGTTTGTCGAAAAATTTCGATAGTCTAGCATGTATAATTTTTTCATGTCCTTTGGAAAAAAGCGACTACGAATGACTACGACGGTGCTAACATGACAATCATAACATATATTCCATGTGTAGCATGATTTACATACCACGCTCATGGTGCGCTCGCAGCCGGTTCGCTAGCTGGGCATACCCCGACACTGGTATTTGGTGACGTGACTATATGATGAACATAAATGACAGGTGGTAACATGAAAATCATGACATGCATATCGTGTAAGGCATGATTTACATACCAGGCTCATAGTGCGCGCGCGGCCGTTTTGCTAGCTTGATATACACCGGAATTGGTATTGCGTCACATGACTACGACGAACATAAATGACAGCTGGTAACATGACAATCAGGACATACATTTCATGAGCAGTATGATTTACATACCACCTCATGGTGCGCTCGCGGCCGGTTCGCAAGCTTGGCATACACCTATATTGGTATGGCGCGACGCGACTGTATGATCAACACTAATGACAGGTGGTGACATAACAATTATGACGTGCATTTCATTTACAGCATGATTTAATGCCATGCTCATGGAGCGCTCACGGCCGTTTCCTTAGCTTGATATACACCTGAACTGGTATAGAGTGACGTGAATGTATGGCGAACATAAATGACGGGTGGTAACATGATATTCATGACATGCATTTCATGTACAGCATGATTTACATGCCATGCTCATGGTGCGCTCGCGGCAGGTTCGCTAGGTTGGTATATCCCAAAATTGGTGTTGCGTGACGTGACTGTACGATGAACGTAAATTACAGGCGATAACATGGAAATCATGACATGCATGTCGTGTAGGGCATTTCTTGCATGCCACGCTCACGCTCTGCTTGCGACCGTTTCGCTAGCTTGACATGCACGTATATTAGTATTGCTTGACGCGACTTTATTATGAAACCCTAATGGCAAGTGGTGACATGACAAAAAAAAAAAAGAGAGTGACCTTATTTTTAGGTCTGGCGGTCCCATGCCGCCAATTTCCCACAGGGTGGGTGCCCTCCCAAGCGACTTTGAACTTCGTTCTGCCGAGCACCAGGCCGGAAGTGCGATTGTTCCTATTTTACCGGTAGGTACCCTGCGGTAGCAATTCTCTGCCTCCCACAGCAGAGCGGATGCTCAACTATTTCACCAAGGCTGTGGTGGTTTAAGGTGCGCCCAGAGGTCCTTGCAAAACCTTATGGGGCAACCTTTCGAGATGAGTACCCATTAACAACCAAGCGCCAGGTAGGTGTACTCCTCTACCCCTTTAGAAAAACCGGTGGGTTCGCGGTCGGCACTGGGAATCGAACCCGGTACCTCCCGCATTGGAAGCGGACACTCAACCATGAAGCCACCGCTGCGGTACATGCCACGATTTACATGCCACGCTAATGTTTAACTCACGCCCGTTTCACTATCATTACACCAAAGCTGGTATTGCATGACATGACTCTATGACGAACGTAAATGACAGGTCTAAACACGCAAATCTTAACATGCATGTCATATGCGGCATGAATTACATGACACTGTCTTGGTACGCTTCCAGCCGTTTTGTTAATTGGACATACGCCAAAACTGGTGACATGTCATGAGCGCGTGACGAACATGACATGTCATGTATTGTATATACCAGAATATACGTTTCATTACATTAAGGATTGCACATGCATGCATGCATGACAAACATATGATACATATATAGTGAAAGAGATGTCATGACATGAATGACTTCATTTGCCTTAAAGACAAATAAGGCGCTGTATGCAGCTCTTTGGTGGCTGCTTCGCATTAAATCGATTCCAACAGCGCGTGGAATCTGCCGGATTTTTGTATTGTGAAACATTTCCGAGAGGGCAACTAATAAACGAATAGGTAAACGGAGACGGGGAAGAACGCTTTGTAAATGATATGTAAATGATAGGGATACCGTTTTTCGGAAGTTGATTTCCATTTACCAAGTGTCCCACCGTTATTGAAATGATGCAAATGAATCGTTAAGGGATGACCTGATCATGAGCAGTTTTATATCGTATGACAAAAAACACAATACATCAGCTGCATGCGGCATTTTAACAGGAATAGTACTTGGCAGATCATTAATGAAATCGGAAGGAGGAGTGGGCCTATTATTGAACCTTGAGGGACGCCAAACGTTACAGTGCAGTGCAGGAATGAGAACACCTGAAGAGTACGTACTGAGACCTATTGGATAAAAAAGAAGAAATCCAGTTTACTAAAGCTCCGTTTTTAGGAATAAGAATGAGCTTTTTTAGCAAGCTGCAATGTGACACAGAGTCAATATCTTTGGAAAAATCTGTGATTATGTGTCAATTTGATCACCAGCATCAAGGACCTGGATGATGTCATGGGTGAATTCACTGAGCTGGGTTATGGTGCTAAACCGCGTCGAAACCATGCTCGCATCCAATAAAACATTCATTGGCAGTCTAAAATTCTAGTGATATTGTCACGTGCGAAAAGGAGGTCCCCGGGCAAGAAATACACGCTGGCAGAAAACGCAGGTCTAATAAATGGCCGCGCCAAAACCAACAAAGATGAGCGAGAGCGCGCGCTGTCCCAAAACACTTCTTCGTTTGCTTTTGCTCATGCGGGCTCGTGCTCGCCGCAGTTCATCATCCAGGTGGCATTTCCCCCACTGAAAAAAAAAGCATCGCCCCGATGCTCGTGCAGCGGATGCATAAGCAGAAAAGACCAAACGGGCACATTGGGCACTTCTAAAAAAAAAATGAGAAGGCCGAGGCACAGGCACGCGTGATACGGCTTGATCGTAACGTGAAATCTCTGGGTAGTGCTTTCGACGTTGGGGGAAGGTTCCATCTGGGACAAGTCATAATTCACATCACTCATGGACGCACCACTTTGTACGGTCCAAATAGCGACTCAGGAGCTTTTCGGACAACCTTGGCGGCGACCGGGTCCATACCGAAACTTGATCTCCTGGGTGGTATTCGACGTGTCGATGGCGAAGATTTAGCGGCGGGCATCTGCAGTTTGCTGTGCGTGATGTGGAGTCGTGCCAACTGGGAGCTTCTTCGGCGTATGAGTAAGCTGCTCAGCTTCAGGTGTAAGCGAAGCTGTAGTCGTGTGGCAGCATAGCGTCCACATGGTTTGTACCTACGCCCTAGACGAGACGGACGGCTGAATCGTGTTGTTTCCTGGATGGCAGTGTTGTACGCAAAGTTACGTACGGAGGACCTGATCCACGTCTTGTGCTGAACGTCCACATACATGGATAACATGTCGGCGATGGTTTTGTTCAGTCGTTCCTCAAGCCGTAGTTGCGGATGATACGCCGTCGTCTTGCGGTGGTTCGGAGCTGAGTTTGAAAAGTCATCAATAAGCTGGGCCGTGAAAGCTGTTCCTTTCAGTGATAGCACACGGGGCGCTGCCGAAGAACATCTGGTCGATGAAAAACTGGGCAACACGGAAGCCGTAGCTCGTTGTAGGGCCCTTGTCTCGGCGTATCTCGTTAGGTAATCTGTCGCCACGACGATCCACTTGTTACCGGCAGATGACAGCGGAAATGCCCCAGTAAATCCATTCCTATTCGATCGAACGGCGCCCTAGGTGGTGTGATGGGTTGCAGCAGGCCTGCAGGCTTCAGTGGCGGAGATTGCGGCGTGCACTCACGGCAGCTTTTTACGTAGCGCTTCACGATGCAGCAGTTTGGGCCAGTAGTAGCTGTTTAACTCTGGCAGGATTCGTGAAGAACCTAAGTGGCCGGATGTGGGCTCGTCATGGCAGGCAAGAAGATGTCGTCTCGCATGTCAGAAGGGACGACTAACAGGAGGCTTTCCCGTTGCCGTTCAGGTTTTTCTTTACCAGACACCACTGCGAAGACAGAGCAAGAGATTGCGAGAAAAGTGTCGTGGTACGGGAGTGTTGCGTCCTTCTAGATTGTCGATATTGCGCGAATCTCGGCGTCCTCGTGTTGTCGTGCGATCAAGCGTCAGTGAGAACTCCGAGGAAGCCGCTGTCGTCCCAGTGTCGGGATCACAAACTTCAGTAGGTGCACGGACAACATCAGCATCTTCGTGCTTGCGGCCTGATTTATAGACGATGGTAAACAAACTCTTGCAAGCGAAGGCTCCATCGTGCCAACCGCCCAGACGGGTCTCGTAAATTGGCTATTCAGCACAATGAATGATGGTCGGTCACCACCTGAAGTGACGACCGTACAGGTAAGGCCTGAATTTCATGGTTGCCCATACTACTGCGAACTCTTTCTCTGATAGAATATTTGTTCGAGTATTTTACAAGAATGAGATGTGATAGTGATGGGTCTGTAGTTCAATAAGGACTGCTTTTTTGCAGATTTGACTAACTGAAGAATTTTAGCCTATTTCCGTGCTGTAGGGACAGGAGACGCCGAGAGAGGTTTCTGAAAGATAATATTTAAATACCGACCAGTCCATAAGGAGTATCTAATGAGGAATGCATTGCCTATATTGATCAAGACTACCTTCTTCATCGAATCGAGTTTTAAAATGTGATTCAGCCCACTCTTGGTTTGAAATAATATCGTCGATGGAACTACCAGTATACCCTATAAAAGGTGGAACAACGGAGTTGTCAAGTGTAAAAACAGATTGAAAGTAATCATTAAATGCATTTGCAATCAGAGCAGTATCAGCTGTAACTGCGTCATTTATTTCAATTGTATCAGTGGTAGATTCCATTGGTAGGACAGACCTCCAAAATTTACGTGCATTATTTGTAAGCAAACCCGGAAGTGTAACTGGAAAGTGAAAATCATTAGCAGCGTTAGTTTTGCTTCGCAGTTCCTCCTTTAGAGCAATGAAATGGGCAGCAACAACAGCATGACCAATGCGTTTAGCACGCCGCAAACGCCGAAGTCGTCGCGACAGGTGCAAAATTTCCCGTGTGATCCAAGGCCGCTCTGAATTCGTCTTCTTTGTTTTTAACGGCACAAAACGCATGATGCACATTGAAACAAGATGACTGAAAAATTTTGTTACCTAATCAACATCTTCAGAAATACTAATCGCTTCAAACTGTCTGAAAGAAGTGCCAGGTGTATCAATAATACCAATATCATCAGCATGGCTCATATTGAGGAAAGCACAATAAATGTATCCGGTTCCGGTACAGGACGAGAAATAGATGCAAAAACCGCCTTATGATCCGACATACCAATAAAGATAGAGAAAGAGAGAAAGTCTAGTGTAAAAGCTTTTTTCGCGAGGTGAGATCCGAACACGCATACACACCATTCAAAGGCGAGCTTTTTAACCATTTGGCAAACAGGCAAGCTAGCAGAGCACAGCATAACCTTGTATGGTTTATTGTAGCAAGTGGGTGGGAAAGGGAAGTAAGGAAGAGGAGGACAGATGTGAGAGTGAGGAAGAGGGGAGAGAGTAATACATATCACAGAAAGAAAAAACGGAGAAAAAAAGAGAACGAAAGGCACAAAGAAAAAGATGGAGAAAGAGAGAGAAAGATATAGAGAGCGAGAGAAAGAAATATAAAGAGGAAGTTAGAAATGCTGAGATAGGAGGAAGGATTGGAAGATAGTGAAAGAAAGATAGAAAGACCGAGAAAGAGAAAGACACTGAAGGAGACAAAGAAATAGGGAGGTGAGGGTGAGGAGGTGGGGAAGGCCACTAGCTCCGCTGCTACCTCAGTCTTCGCAGCACCAGTGCGGAGCCGCCCTACTTATTTAATGTGCAAAGCAGTTTGCTGCGTATTGCAAGTACGCTTTTAGGCTAATAAAAGAAGCTCGCTTGCGAAATCTTTCTTGTTAATCTTCTTTTTCTCTCTCACACGCCTTTAGTGAGCTGCAAAGACGCAATAAAATCGCGTAGTTATGAAAAGCGTGTACAAGAGCAGTAATTAAAAAGAAAAGACCATTTAGCGCCACGTGTCGCGAGTGCGCGACGTCGCTGGTGCTTCCGGTTGTGACTTAATACTTAACTTTTTATTCTGCATACTTTTAGGTATCCGCACGTTATTTAAGTGACCACGTTGGCAACGGGCCGCCAATTACACGAAGCACGGGCTTACGTTTTGGTACCAGTTTACATATATATACCTTGATGGACTGCAAAGTAAGCTTCGACGCGCATAGGTTCGTTGCGTTGCAGGGTGTTCCTTTGCGCGTCGCGGTTACTTTCGATTCGGAAAATCAGCGCTGTACTTAAAGTCAGATCAACCTAGCACTGTATGTGCTTCGGTTCCAAAGCAACTTAAGACACGCATAAGTGTGTGCTTCCTCGCTTTTCGTCCTGTATTCTCCGATGTACTAAAAAATACGTATAAGTGACCCGAAAAATAAGTGGCACCCGCCGGTTCACCGCAGTGAACGCCACCATCGAAAGCAACATTCTCTTACACTTTCCTGATAATAATTGACTAAAAACATTGTTCTTTTTTTATGTATGGTAACATCGCCATTCTTATTCTCCTTGTGGATGTTGGATTGACGCTAAGGCAAGCAAAGTGTGTGCTAATTAGTCACTTTGGCTGAAAGAAAAAGCAAAACAGCATAATAAATACAGAGAATAGTAAACTATCACAAATTGTAAAAACTGCATTTTTCAAACAACAATTTAAGGTGTCTATGTGCATTTGTCATTCTCGCTTTTATTCTGTAAAACAGCCCTTGCCAGACACAGGAATATTGATATTTATTTTATTGGTCTGTATTTAATTGCCTTATTTGCCGCATTTCGTCCGCATGCTTTGTAATCATGCTTGTTGCTGTTGGAGTAGAGTGTAACAATCACGGATGATCAAGCACCGAATTTTTCCCTACCACACGGCCTTCACGTTTGTGAAGTTCTTCATGCTGTTTGTGATCTCGCACAGGCAGTTGAAGCGCCTTTTGTTGTTCCTCAGCTTCTCGGCGTGACCACTTTTCCCTTGGGCCTTCAGATGCAGCTGTCTCCCGACGAGGGGTGTACGCCGGGCAGTCTGGTAAAATGCTTGGTATGGCGCCAGGTATACCCTTTTCAGCTTCATGGTCTCCTCGATCGGACTCCCTGGGCTTGTCACATACCTGAAAAGAAAACAGCCGAGGTGTAATATAATGACAGAAAACGAAGCGGAACAAATTTATCAGTGCGTTGGATTCGCTAATATCCAGAAAATAAACGGGGGTCACAGGATAGTGGAAGAGAACAAATCATGAATGGTACGAGAAACTTGCGTTGGCCAGCAATGTCGACAGGCGGAAGTGGGAGGAAATGGTTTTAACATCTGTCAAAGAACTGTGCATCTTTCAGCATCTTTCAGAGAACTGTGCAGTCATGAATTTACACAGAATGGTATTAAGTCTTTATTGCATTTTGGGAATTTTATCTATTTATTGATAAGCAGCATTTTCTCCTTGAGAAAATTTGCCAATGCTGCGGGCCGATCATCATCACAAGCGCCGGTAATCGCATTTTCATCTCCGTGCAGCGTCCCTCGCAAAGATGATACATTGAGGCAAACCTCCTGGCCCTACGAAGCCGTCTCCTTTTTCAGAAAACGCTACCAGCGTCTAAATAGACGGCCAATAGACTAAACATCGAATACATGTAAAAAATTATATGCGCGATATATCTCCACAGAGCAAATTACGTACCAGTGTACTTCGTTCGCATGAAGTTCCCCTGAGACGGGTTTCGTCCATGCGAACCTTTGGGCCGGATCTTAGGGAAACCTCAACACACGGCACGTAATAATGATAATAATTGTTGGGGTTTAACGTCCCAAAACCATGATATGATAATGAGAGACGCCGTAGTGGAAGGCTCCGGAGGCTTTTACCACCTGGGGTTCTTTACGTGCACCTAAATCTAAGTACACGGGCCTCAAGCATTTTCGCCTCCCCCGAAAATACGGCCACCACGGCCAGGATTCGATCCCACGACCTTCGGGTCAGTAGTCGAGTACCTTGACCACTAGACCATCGTGTCGAGTCACGCGACGTAGGCTCTCAGGGTAGTTGAATCTGCTGTTTGGCACGGATGAGCATTAAGACATGCTAAAGCGTTCTTGCTGGCAAATTGTTACCTCAACCAGGGTTGAACGGAGGGCCAAAGCACAAAATCACGGTTGAACGGCTCGCTCACAACATGCGTGCCGATCCAAGGCAAACTGATCCGCTTTTCTACAGGTGCGTTCCGCACAGCCGCGTGGCGTCTGTTTCCGCGTCGTCGCGCCTGAGACATGGTATACGTAAACTGTTAGCGAAACCTCCATAGAAGCCTGTGCGCAATTTAGTTGGCGGCTTGTTGTCACCGTACCTGATTACGTGTCGTGGGGACATCTAACAGCAGGCAAAAAATAAAAAAAATAAAATATGGCGTAAGATCCGGAAGCGGTAGCGACGTCGCTAATTCGCGCTACATGGAGTGAAATTGGAAAGGTTTTTGAATTGCTGATCTTTTACATGGTTTTGTTAACTACACGATTTTATTGCGTCTTTCCAACTCAAATGAAAAACATGGCTCCAACATGGAAATGAACCTAAGCCTTCCGTGTGGAAAGCAGGTGTCCTACCATGGCGATACGCCAATCTATCAAAGAGGTCCTTAAACAAAAAAAAAAGCTCCGCGGAGGTATGTAATTCAAGGAGTCGCGTTCATAGGTGTTTCGCCTATAAACTAGGTTTCAGCGCGAGGTTCTGTCTCTGGAGTTTGGACATCCGTGTCGTGTCTGTGACTCTGTGTATCAACTCGAACCTCTCCGCGCTGAGAATCGACGTAGAAACAACCTAGCATCACCTATCTAAAGCGAAGCTATGACCTAGAAGCAATCTAGAAAGAACCAGAGAAGTCTCCAGAATGATCCGGTTTTGCTGTTTCAAGCCTTGCGCGGCTTAGTGCGAGCTTCGCCTGATTTTTTTTTTTTTTTTGGGCTGAGTAACGATTATTCTTTGATGTTTGTGTTTTTGACCTTGGTCCGTTAATATGGATTACTCACATTGCGGACGCTCTTCCTGGCGAAAGGAAGCGTCCATGTAAACGAGACGCGACTGCACCAAGCAGAGTTAGGAAAGAATGCGCGGAATTCGTTTGCCCTTGTTGCCCCGCTGAGTTCAAGGCGATTGCATTCCATGAAACTTAACACGGCAACGTCGTCTGCTTACGTGTAATACTTAGCTTTACTGTGTGTGTGTGTGTGTGTGTGTGTGTGTGTGTGTGTGTGTGTGTGTGTGTGTGCTTGCGTGCTTGCGTGCGTGCGTGTGTGTGTGTGTGTGTGTGTGTGTGCGTGTGTGTGTGTGTGTGTGTGTGTGTGTGTGTGTGTGTGTGTGTGTGTGTGTGTGTGTGTGTGTGTGTGTGTGTGTGTGTGTGTGTGTGTGTGTGTAATTTCAAGTGGGTGGCAGACTTCGGGTAGGCAAAGTGCTGTGTGGACCAAAATGCCGGATTTGTTGCACACTGAGCACCGCAAAAGAGCAAGAATTTTACAAATAGATCGATAAATTAAAGATGACAAGCATTTAGCGTAGCGAGTGTCACGAGTAATCATCTGACCTACAGAGTGTGTGAACTCTTCAAACAATAGCCATTCTATCTCGGGATTATCACCCACCGTGCGAAACCTTGGTCCAATTAATTCGGGGTAACCACATATCTGCGTCACGCGTCACACTGTGTTATGTAAGAGCTCACTATACGTGGGTGCGGACTTTAAAGGCAGATGAAAGTACACCTCCCAGGATAGTGCGTTTTTAGAATGTATACCATATTATCACATGCATAGCTGTTCCGTTCTACCATCCAAATTAAACGATTATATTAGATACCTTCTAATGGCTACGAAGAGTCCCCCCCCCCCCCATCTTGACAGACTGTCTTTTCGAACGAGCCTGTATAGAGAAGAAGCAATATCGCTATCCTGCGCAGCATACTTCAGCTGCTTATCGGTAAGTATAACAAACACAATGACATAATAATAATAATAATAATAATAATATCTGGGGTTTTACGTCCCAAAACCACGATATGATTATGAGAGACGCCGTAGTGGAGGGCTCTGGAAATTTCGACCATCTGGTGTTCTTTAACGTGCACCTAAATCTAAGTACACGGGCCTCTACCATTTCGCCTCCATCGAAATGCGACCGCCGCGGCCGGGATCGAACCCGCGACCTTCGGGTCAGCAGCCGAGCACCGTAACCGCTATACCACCGCGGCGGACCAAACACAATGACAAGACTGAGGATTTGTAATACTTACTAGCACCACCAATAACATCTCTAGCAGGCCACCTTTATTTACGAAGCTAGGAACAAAAGTGATTGCTCGGTTAAGCTCGAGGGCGCGGGTTCAATTCGTGGCCACGGCGGTTCCCTTTCGATGCCCTTAAATGGAAATATAACGTTCATGTGCACGACTAGGTGGACGAACCGGATGAGAACATTCCGGAATGCTCCAGTACGGCGTTGCTCCTGATCGCATCGCGGCTTTCGCAAGTAAATCGCAAGTAACTATTATTACTTTTACTGTCCCCCACTGCGGTGGGCTATGGTGCTTGAATGTTGTCCCGAATGTGGGGAGATTGAATTGAATTGAATTGAATTGAATTGTTTATTCACAACAACAAGGTTGCGAGGATGACCAGGCAAAAAGCTGCATTGAGCAGCTTGAGGGGAACCTGGCCACCTCATACACTGGGCGGCTTCACAGCGGTCGAACACACGATATACATAATCAATGGACTAACTAAAACAGAAAAACAATAAACATCCACGGTCGGAAATAAATAAACAAGGTTATTGTGGAAACATATGAAAACAAGGGAAAGAAATTAGGCGAAGTGTTAAAGGCATATAAAAAGACAAACAAATGGACCCATGGCAGCACAAGCAATCACATAAATACATCGCGTAGCCTTTTTAACGACAGAGTTGATACACTGAGACCATTCTCTTTGTATAATTGATTTAGAGCAGCAGGTAAACAAAACTGTAGCATTTGGTCACCGTATTTAGTTCTGTTTTTGTTAATGATCCAAGGTTCTAAATAACGAAATTTATAAAAAGAATTATGTTGCTGTAAGGATGCCAATTTTGTTAAAGCGTTATCATTCTTACTTTTTTCCATTCTATACATGCGGCAAAGCCTATATGTGTACAAAGATTCAATTTTTATAGTTCTAAGCTTTGTAAACAAAGGAGCAGTATGCCAAAGATATGGCACCCTGGAGACAAGGCGTATTGCTCTTTTTTGTAATACCGTCAGCTTGCGAATGTTCTCAGCTGAAGTCGTCCCCCAGACTAGAATTCCGTATTGAACTAGGGAAAGAAACATTGAATTATATAACATCATATTAATGGATGTAGGAAGATAGTTACAATGGCGACGCATAGTACCTATTGCTCTAGATAATTTACTAACTAAGTGATTCACTTGGCAATCCCACGACATAGTTTCAGAGAAATATACGCCAAGCGATTTGAAAGACGATAGTATTTCTATTTCGGTATTATTTAATTTAATGGGGGATAGTTGAAATTGTTTGTTGCGTGGATGAAACATCACCGCCTTTGTTTTTTCTACATTAATCTTAAGACAATTACTTGTCGCCCACTTTTGTATACTTGCAAGCGTCTTATTGGCTCGATTTGACATTTCAGAACCTAAGTTACCATCAAAAAACAGACTTGTATCGTCTGCGTAAATTACGCACTTAGCAGATGGATCAACATTGACTATGTCATTGATGTACAATATGAAGAGATACGGACCCAATATGCTCCCCTGTGGGACGCCTGTTCTTACAGATTTCAACTCCGATTGGTCCCCGGCTATAGCTACGAACTGTGATCTGTGCTGAAGGTAGGACGTAATAAGAGAATGAGCTACGCCGCGAATACCGTAGCTATCAAGTTTTTTAAGCAAAACATCATGACTGATAAGGTCAAAGGCCTTAGAAAAATCGAGAAAAATTCCAAGCACCATTTTCTTTTCCTCAAATTTTTGCAATATAAACTCCTTTTGGGTCATTAGGGCTAATTCAGTTGACCTGTTTTTACGAAAACCGAACTGTGCAGGACTTATGATACCAAAGTGATCAGTAAACGAACAAAACCGCGCTAAAATCACCTTCTCTAAACCTTTCGAAAAAACAGGCAACACTGATACAGGGCGGTAATTTGAAAGATTATTCTTGTCGCCTTTTTTAAATATTACTGTCACCTTTGCCGTCTGCATGCTACGAGGAAAAACGCCTGTTGACAAACACAGATTAAAAATGTACTCTAGGCAAGATGCAATTATGTCTATGACGAATTTTACCGGCGCTGTTTGAATACCAAATGCATCAGTGGCTCTGCTGTTACGTAGTGACAAGAATGAAGAAATAACTTCTTGCGTTGTAACACCCCTTAGGAATAATGACTGCTTATTAGGTGAATTCATGTACGAAAGGTCGATACTGTCACAGGGCTGACCAAGGGACAAAAAAAAATCGTTAAAAGCATTAGCGAGATCAACCCCTTTTAGTTCATTGCCGTCTTTTATGACTGTGGTAGTTTTTTCAAGCGCAGTCCCAGTTATTGAAGCAAGTGTCCTCCAAAGTTTATCAGGGCGTCCTGCAGGTGAGTTGAAAATATTAAAGTAATAGTGCTTCTTAGAAACCCTTAATTGTTTCGTGACGTAGTTCCTATATTCTTTAAATGCTTTTAATGCTTCCGGTGATTTAGTTTCTATGAATGAGCCGTACAACCTGTCTCTCTTATTTATAAGCTTAAGCAGGTGCTTATCTATCCACGGTTTGCGACATTTCTTTGTCTGCTTTAAAGTTTTTACCGGGAAACATGAGTAGTATATTTCCGTAAATAATTGCATAAACTTATCATAAGCCGCATCTGCATTTTTTTCTTTATACACATCATCCCATGTGGCACTTGCAAGACGTTCTCGGAATGCATTCAAGGTGTTAGTATTTACGAGCCGATAAGAGAACGCTTGATGTACTTGTCTTTGTTTATCAACTGCGGTAGCAATGAATATAAACACAGGTAAGTGGTCACTAATTGCGTGTACTAAAACACCAGGTTTTACAGAAGACACATCAAAGTTAGTCAAGAACAAGTCTAATGCAGTTTCACATGTTGGCGTAACTCGCGTAGGCGATGTTATAACATTTTGACAGAGATGAATATTTAGGAGAGATTCTAACTCTAATTTCATCTTATTCTGGGTAATCATATTTATGTTTAGGTCACCTCCAAGAACTATTTGGCAATTATTATTGTTAACAAATTCTAACAGAGAATCTAAATACGATAAAAACAGCAAATAATTTCCCGACGGAGGCCTGTAGCAAACACAAAAGATTGTATTGCTACATTTAACTACGACAACGTCATAGTGCTGATTAGTACAACAGAATTCAGAAAGAAGCTCAGAGGTAAATGAATTTGAAACCAGCATTGAAACACCTCCTCCACGTCTATCACGGCGGTTCATGTAAAAGGATTTGTAACCGGGGAAACTATACACATCATCTTCTGAAGCAAACCATGTTTCCGAAAACATTACAACACCAAATCGACAGTCTGTTTCGCTAAAAAAGCAGTCAAGTTCATCTCTCTTGTTTCTACCAGATCTAAGGTTAAAATGTATGCAACTGAGGCTATTTTCACAACAAGTATCATACAAGTTTTTAAGATTAATAAGGTCTATAGGTGCGGTTGAAGGAAGCATGATAAAAAATATCAAAAGAATATCAGGAGGCTAACAGTGCAATGCGGTTAACAGTATCACAGCTTATCAAGGTCGGCCAAACAACGAATGACAACCGCGTTATCACCTTCTCTTTTCCTAACGAGAATTTTGCCGTTGCAATGCCATGAAAAACGATAGCCATTGTTCTGTGCCCAGTCTTTCGCGCAGCGCAGCAGCTCTCTGTTTTGCTGGGTCATGTTCTCAGTGATAGAAACACCCGATGAGGCATCTCTTAGGACTTTGCGCTTTCCCAGCCACTTATCACGAGTTGATTGTTGGGCAAATCGAACTATGATTCCTGGTATTCTGTTTGGCTTCGACGGAAGTCTGTGGATAGCGCCAATGTCATTCCCCGTCAGGTCTGGCAGGTTAGCAATCTTGAATCGCGGCCACGGCGGCCGCGTTTCGATTGAAGCAAAATGATAAAGTGCCATGTGCTCAGACTCCGGTGAACGTTAAAGAATCCAACGTGGCCGAAATTTCCAGAGCCCTACACCATGTCGCCTCTCACAATCATATCCTGGTTCTGGGGCAAAAACACCAACCCTTACCAAATACTATTTTCACGTTGTCGTGACGGCGCAGTACAGAAAACTGAAGACAGAAAGGATTGAACGGTGTATTGCGCGAACTTGCAACGCGTCATAAGAAGTAAGAGTAACACTTCAAGCGCAACAACAGCGGCGATAACAATCAGCGATCTTCGAAGAACTGATCAGCGGTTAAGGCGCGTTGGTATTTATACAAGTGGACCGTGGGCCGCGTTAGATGAAGAGTAAACTTGACAATTCTCGCTGTGGGCGCAATGTTGTCACAATGGTGTAAAGTAATCGGGAAAGTTTCCACACACAATACAGCGTAGCCTGCGCACAGCAGTTATTACACGTGTGGCATGCCGGTTACATAAACATCGAGATAGTAGCGCGTCGCATTATTACGATTAACATTGAGGCAAAATATCATCAGTACTTTTAAACCGCTCTCTCACTTCACCTCGGCGTTTTTATTACAAAATGTATGCGTACTTGAATGTGGTTGGGAAACAGGAGGAAATTGCTTAGAAGTGGAAAGTGGAGTGCCTCTCAGCTTGTATCATAGAACAGGATGCCATTTTCTTTTTAGGGGCGAAGCTCCTTAAGGCGGCACCCGTTCGTTCCTCGTAGTCGTCGTAGTAGTCGTAGTGCGTAACCAGTCTTACATTTTGACCTCCAAGGTGGTGCCGGTGGGAGATTTTTCCTGTGCGTTGTTGAACAATAAAAAATTCGCAGCGTGCGCGTTAACTAAAAGCCGAATTCTTCTGTCTCTCATTCCCCATTAGCAGCCATTGGCATGTTCCAGTAGGAAACGTTAGTAGAAGTAGAAGTGTAAGTGTTAGCTAAAAGCCGACTTCTTCTGTGTCTCATTCCCATTAGCAGCCATTGTTTACCTCCAAGGTAGTGCCTGGTGAGATTTCTCCTGTGCGTGATTAAACAATAAAAATTTTGTTCAAAACGCCGTTGATTGATGAAATAAACCAACGAAAGACGCCAGATGTTTTGTAAAAGCAAAACGAAAGAACGCCAGATGTTTCTAAAGCAAAACGAAAAGACGCTAGCTGCTTAACGAAAGACGCCAGATGTTTTCTAAAGCAATGGTTTTCTAAACAATGAAAATTCACAGCGTACGTGTAAAATTAAAGTGAGCTGCAAGTCGTCATAACTCATCGAACCTTTAGTATAAACGCGCCCGATCTCACGTCGGTGATGATGTACTGGGCAGAATTCACGGAAAATTCACGGTTTACCGATGAACCTCCGCAGCTTCGCCCACTCATCATCATTCACTCCATGGATATGCTGTGATTTTAGGGGCGAAGCTCCTTAAGGCGGCACCCGTTCGTCCCTCGTAGTCGTAGTCGTAGTCGTAGTGCGTAACCAGTCTTACGCTTTGACCTCCAAGATGGTGCCGGTGGGAGATTTTTCCTGTGCGTTGTTAAACAATAAAAAATCCGCAGCGGTATCTAAAAGCCGACTTCTTCTGTCTCTCATTCCCATTAGCAGCCATTCTTTACCTCCAAGGTAGTGCCTGGTGAGATTTCTCCTGTGCGTGATTAAACAATAAAATTTTGTTCAAAACGCCGTTGATTGATGAAATAAACCAACGAAAGACGCCAGATGTTTTGTAAAAGCACAACGGAAGAACGCCAGATGTTTCTAAAGCAAAACGAAAAGACGCCAGCTGCTTAACGAAAGACGCCAGATGTTTTCTAAAGCAATGGTTTTCTAAACAATGAAAATTCACAGCGTACATGTAAAATTAAAGTGAGCTGCAAGTCGTCATAACTCATCGAACCTTTAGTATAAACGCGCCCGATCTCACGTCGGTGATGATGTACTGGGCAGAATTCACGGAAGATTCACGGTTTACCGATGAACCTCCGCAGCTTCGCCCACTCATCATCATTCACTCCGTGGATATGCTGTGATTTTTTTAGAAATCGTATTTACTTACCATCGGACTTTCACGACTGACGATGTCCTCGGCCTCCGTGATAGAAACATGTCATTGAAAAGAAAGTAAATGCTCATTGCCAACTTCCCAGTGAATATGCCGGGGATAGCGTAAGCTTTTTGCTGGTGCCGTAGCATTTTAGAAGAGTTGATAGAGCGTCCTCATCAAAGAGCGCACCCACACGAAGACGAAAATAAATAAACGTACGACACGAGCGCTGACTATCAGCTGCAACGCGATTATAGCTGCCCATCAAGTGCATTGAAGGGGCGCACTCGCCGAGCCATTCTGTATACATGACGAGTGTTTCCTTAAGTGATATTTATGCTCCGTGAAAGCGCGTGTAAGCTCATCGGTGTTAGTATAAGTGTGCCTGTAGAAATGCCGTACAAAAAAAGTATGACGACATATGGTTGTGCTCTAGAATGAGAGTGTACTTGAAGTGAAAGGTAAGCCCTGTGAAGCATTTTGAAAGAAGGGGAATAGTAAGAAGGGATGGATATTTCTCAGAAGGGAGAATAATGTCCATTGTGCTTTACTTTGGATGGTAATACTACGTATTTCACAATATAAGAGAGGTGCGCATGAATCGTCTACGATTTGGACAACTCCGTACTCTACACTCTAAGAAAAAAATCACAGCGTATCCACGGAGTGAATGATGATGAGTGGGCGAAGCTGCGGAGGTTCATCGGTAAACCGTGAATCTTCCGTGAATTCTGCCCAGTACATCATAACCGACGTGAGATCGGGCGCGTTTATACCAAAGGTTCGATGAGTTATGACGACTTGCAGCTCACTTTAATTTTACATGTACGCTGTGAATTTTCATTGTTTAGAAAACCATTGATTTAGAAAACATCTGGCGTCTTTCGTTAAGCAGCTGGCGTCTTTTCGTTTTGCTTTAGAAACATCTGGCGTTCTTTCGTTTTGCTTTTACAAAACATCTGGCGTCTTTCGTTGGTTGATTTCATCAATCAACAGCGTTTTGAACAAAATTTTTATTGTTTAATCACGCACAGGAGAAATCTCACCAGGCACTACCTTGGAGGTAAACAGTGGCTGCTAATGGGAATGAGAGACAGAAGAAGTCGGCTTTTAGCTAACACTTACACTTCTACTTCTACTAACGTTTCCTACTGGAACATGCCAATGGCTGCTAATGGGGAATGATAGACAGAAGAATTCGGCTTTTAGTTAACGCGCACGCTGCGAATTTCTTATTGTTCAACAACGCACAGGAAACATCTCCCACCGGCACCACCTTGGAGGTCAAAGCGTAAGACTGGTTACGCAGTACGACTACTACGACTACGAGGGACGAACGGGTGCCGCCTTAAGGAGCTTCGCCCCTAAAAAAAAAGAGTATGCGTGACTCTTTTCGGAAAGTTCTGACTTGCTGCGTATAGGACTCTCTTTAAATAGTCACGGTGACTCTCCTGGTGGGTAGGGTCGGCTCGCTCTAGGAGAGTCCCCTGACCCTCTAGGAAGAGTGGAAGGACTCTCATCCGAAGGATCACGTTACCACTTATAGGCAATCGGACAACTCTTGCCGGTAACACTCCTACGAGGGTCAAGTGACCCACACCGAAGCGTCAAGCGACTCCACAAGTATTTTAAGCTACTCATTTGGCCCTTGCTCTACTTTTGCGCGACTACTGTTGAAAATAGTGGAGTATTCATTTTAAGCATGTCCAAAATACTTGCCGTTCTGCCCAGCGACTGCAAAAAAAGATTAGTTCAGTTTTAGCATTATTTTATTATAACTCATCAAAACAACACATATTTTCCAGCAAAGTTATATAGAAAGCGCGAAAAGATGGTCTTTGATTTCCAATTAAGAAGTTTGGGTATTCCTCATTTACATGCTTCTATGAGTAGATCCAACTAAAATGTGTGACTAATGTGCATAGTATCACATATGCAAAATAAACTGCAGAAATGGGCATCAAGTTTCAATCTTTATTCTTTATGATTAAGAATAAATCAAAAAGTGGTGGCGGCTGGAGGCATCAGACTTGTGGTTTGCTAGGTTGTCGCTCCTGTTCAGCGTGAGCACCATGAAAAACGGTATCTGAAAAGCAGAACGTGATATTATCATGATAAAATGAAATTGCAGTAAAGGTTTGCAAAACCCACAAAATAAGTGGTTCACATAGACACAATGAAGGCTCACAACAAAACAACAAATGCAAACATGTATGGTAAGGAACCAAGTATGGTAAGGAACCAAGTGCACTACGCAGTCGCTCCCTTGTTCGGCTGTGCTAGCCTCAGTGTTAACGCATTGGCAAGAAAGGAACACTACGACTTTGCATGTTCCCTGCGTCAGTGAAGAAACCGGGCTTTCCGTGACACGAGAAATCTGATTAGTTCTTGTGAGGCGCGAAGTTTTCGTGAAAATACGTGGCAACTTGCGCTTCCAATGCTAGCGCCCTGAGCGTACACATACTGTCAGCTTCGCGAGGCTTTGTGTAGCAACGTATGTTAGTTAAATGTTATCGTCTGACATATTCAGTTGAAGCTCGCCCTGTTTTACTTGCATATAGCATCGGTCAGTGTTTCTTGTAGTGCATGAGTCCCATATAACACTGTACGCGGGAGGTCGCGCGGGCTCGCGATGTGCTCTTGTATAAGTGGGCGATGTCAAGTTGGCGATACATTAAAAAACGCCAGGCCTGCGCTGAAACCGCAGCACAGTCACAGCGAAAGCTGGAAGAGCGGCATTTCTGCAGCCCGTTGTAAGCTAGCTCTCTTGGGGCTACAATACAAGTACACTAGAAAGGTACCCACTACGCCATAAATCACAATTTTTGTGAAGATGGGAAGCACTTACTAAGCCATTCGTCATTCGGCGGAGAAGCGAGGCACCAGCTACAGGTCTGTAAGGCATTATGTGCACTTTGTTGACGCGACGACAGACGACGATGAAGAATTATGGCTCAGCCCTGTGTAATGGGTTGGAAGCTTTAAACGGCCCACCAGTTATGTAATTTGCATTGGGTGACGTCCGGTCGCTATTTCCCTCTCCCGTCATGCTGTATAACATACGTTGACGTGGGAGAGAGACGGGGGGGGGGGCGAAAAACTTTACTGAGACCCCGAGGAAATTGATCATGCGCTTATGGGCTTCCTTGGCAACCAAGACAAGTGCACTCGCGAAGAACCCACTACGCTATAAATTATTGTAATTTTTGAGAAGTAGGGCAGCAGGCACTGTGCCATTTTTCGCCATTCTAGAGAGTCGTGGTACCTGCTAAACGCATGTAAGGCATTATGCGCACTTTGTTGATGCTGTGCCTGATCACGATGAAGAATTATGGCAGAGCCCTTTGTAATGGGTTAGAAGCATTCAACAACCTACTCGTTGCGCAATTCGCATTGTTTGACGACTGGTTACAGAATTCGCGTTGTGCGACGCTTGGTGCTTATTTTACTCTTCTACCATGCTATATTGCATATGCTAATGTGGTTCCTTCCCTACATGAAGCCTATATAGGACCTTTTTGCAAAGCAGTTTCAAGCACCGGCATGGCTTAGGGTGTGTCTACATGTTTGTGGGGTCTAGTAAAATAATTATGTTGTCCCCGTGTGAGTGTTGTACAACCGGGAATAAAGAAAAAAAAACCGGCATGGCTTAGAGGTTGAATACTGGGCTCCCATGCAGAGGGCCCCGGTTCGAACCTCGTTCCATCCTGGATTTTTTTCCTTATTTAATTTTTTTTTCTTATTTCGAGCGATACTGAGGACGGACACTGGCGGCGGCGGCGGCGGACTACTACGGCACCAAAAACGGCCGGTGAAATGATCTCATAACAGCTTTCGCTGTAAAAAAAAATCACAGTTTCGCCGCAACGGCGAAGCAATGAATGCGATAGCAATAAATTGTAATGTAACGCGAAGAACGAAAAGCAGCTCCAAATTACCAGCGCGTCGCTCGAGCCCAAAGGACGCACGAAAAGAACGCACACAGGACGAGTGCGAACTAATGCGTCGCAGCTCGACACCTGAAGCACACTGCTCAAACATAAAGCAGGACGCACGAAACGAACGAACAGGTACACACAAGACGAGCGAGAACTAATTGTCACAGTTGTTACTTATTTCTGTTTTAACAGCGCGCTCCTTTCGCAAACGCGGCCGCTGCAGCAAGCGAAGCGAAGCACCCCACCCCACCGCGCCCGCCCCTTCTTTCCTCGAGATAAGGGCACGAAAGCGACTACGCCCTGTAGAGCGAAGAGCAACGGCGTTCGCAGGAGCGGGGCGACGATCTTTAAAGCGCGCCACACGCGCGCACGTCGCGCCATCTATGTGTGCACTAAGAAAGCATGCTGAATTACATAGTGTATATAAATGGCTCGCCGTTAGCAGGCTGAAAGACGGTGCTGTCGTGGCCTAACGTCTAACGCGGCGGGCTGCAAAGCGAGAGGTCGCCCAATCGACTCCGCGCATCAGAAAGAATTTCTGAATTATCTTTCTTTGTGGCTTTTCTATATATATACATACTTATACATATACGGTGAATGACGGCGACGGGGACGGACATTTTCCAGCCGAGACTGTCCATAGAATTGCTATCGCAATAATAGGGCCTCTATCCTTTGTCAGCAAAGCGCTGTTACGAATCATGCGAGCGACGTTTCAATCATTAGAGGACGCGTCTGCTCGATGCCTTTCGTGGAGCGAACGCTTTCCACGCCGTCCTTCGCCAGTGTGTTAGGTTTCATAGCCACCGCTGCGCCGCTTGTTTTTGTACGTCTTTTTTTATAGGTGGCAGCACACTGCAAGCGATTTGCTTGTTGACCGGTCTGAGAGCAAAATGTTCTCCGCGCCCAGACGTCTCTCTAACTGTAAACGTGGTGATGCGGAGTGGTCGAAGTCGTTCGGCGGAGGAGATTCTTCAGATTGCTTTCAGCAGTGATGTTGAAAGAAACCATCTAGACGACGAGGATTTTTCACTGGACGTAGAAGACTGTGAAAACACCGAGAGTGACAGCGACGATCAACAATCACTGATAACTCACGAGGAGCGAGTTGCACTTCACGACCCTCGTGCGTTAATGATCTTTCACGCTCGTAAGTCACTTTGATTGTATTTAACGTATAATATCCTTGAGCGAGATCACAATAAAAGCATAGTTCCACTTGTGCATTGCATGTATCACAATTATTGTGGATATTATGGAGCGCCGCATGCCGCCAACACGCTCGAGCTCTACCAGCGAAGCGAAATGGTTAGAGTGATGGAACGTGCACTCACGGCCACAATCCACCCCTCTCGGCTAACTTCTTCGACGTTGCGAAAAGCTTACGTGTGCATTCTTTTCGATATTCATGTTTCGATCGTGCTGATCGAACCTGCAACATGCAAGTGAAGTGAATTGCACACGGCTAGAGTCTCAGCATGGCTGTGACACAAGCGCTACGGAATGATGGGATGTTAAATGCTTGTCTTCCATTGAAGAGATAACTCCGCGTTCCCGACTGCGCAAGTAATGACGACGGCGTATTATGTTTGCAAACCATCACCACGTTAAACGTGTGGTTCCGTGCAGCAGCGATGGGGCTACTCGCTAGCGGCCTACTACTGCCGCAAATCCGTCAGGCAGGCTCGGTACGTACTACCTCGGAGTGCCGTTCAGCTCATACGTCAATTTTAGTTCATGCAGTTTTATGTAGCACGCACAGTATTCCGCAAAGCATCGTTATGTACGGTAACGGAGCTGAAATATGACCTTTCATACCGCAGCAAATAATTAGGTGGTGAGTACTTAGCACTTTCTATGGTTTGGGAAAGTATTTTAGTCTCATATCCATTTCAGCGCAGCTCATGGCTTCATCCGGTGAAAGTGGCACAGACCGTACGTCCGCACGTCCTATCTGTTCCTATGCTAACAAACGGGTCGAGCCTCCTCCTGGCGCCATCTTGAAAAGCACGGCGCGCCACCTATAGTTCGTGGGCATTGCGAATAGACGAGGAGACTGAGACGACTGAGAGATGAGAGAGGAGAGCGGCGCGCCACCCCGGCGCCAACCCCATCTCCGTCGGCGAGCAAGGCGCCACAACGGCGCCAAAGGGCAAGCGCGCGATATGTATGGCGTATACGGCGGCTCTTTCATGGCGTAAGCCAATCGAAACGCGCTTCAGGAGCGTCCAGTGGCTCCTTCCGAAATGCGAACTCTTTTTCTCTGCCTGTACCTTCTAAAGAGAGTCACGGTTCCATGACCCTCTTTTGACTCTTTTTTTTCTTGGAGTGTACTATTATTTGTTTGTTTTTCCTTCGACGCTATTTGCGCTTCCGTTTCGTTTTCTTCAGAAGGCAGACGCCAATCGAACAGCAATGTGTTCGCGAAAACAGTCGACGATTGAGAGAACTACATGTACTCAAGGAGGCTTAGAAGTAATTGTTTTAAGCTCCTTGCATGTACTCTACTACGGTAGAGCACCTAGGCCGTCCCTAATTAAAGATCTTGTTTATCCGTCAGCAGAGCTTACTCATTTTCGTATTATCAGGCCGCGTGTTAAGACGAAAAGGTCAACGAGTGAGAGTACCATTTGTACTCTACTATGGGAGAGCAGTATGCCGTCCCTTTACAGCGTTAGACAGAACGACTGGGGCTCTACTGCTATTGGAGCTGAATGAATTGGCACCGCAAGCATACTTTATATAAAAGTGCCTCCATTGATGCCCAGGCTTAAAACGGAATAGCAGTTGTCCTATCGGATTGTGAATATTCACGGCAACCAGACAATGTCTCATTGCGGTTACTTCTTTTTCTGTAATGTCTATTATGCTATCGTCTACGAATGCAATGCTAATAATACAAATCATAAACTCTTCTTATGAAATTTCACTGCCGATTGGAATGGAATGGATAAATAACCGGGTACAAGAGAGAAGCTCACAGGATCCCTTGAACATTCGGTTACGACGACTATCGAATATTCGACGCTTCCGGCCGTGCTATCGATGGATGGTATCCTAACAGGTGCCAAACATGTGCAACAATTTGTAGCTTGGTAAAGAGCTTGCGATGAGTATTATTTACCACGATGTGTTGTTGTCATTGTTCGATTGCAGTGTTGATAAGGCTGGAGTCGTCATTGTGAATCGCTACCTCGCCGGGCAGTTGGCGAAAAGTGATGTGAATGGGAGTGGTGTGAGAGTGAATAGAAAAGAAAGGAGGAGGGGAGAGAGTAAAGCATAGCATAACCATGTATGTTTTCACACAGACAAAACCATGTGTAGCATAGCGATTTATAGTACGGTATATTAAGGGTGCGAGTAAGGGAAGTGAGGATGAGGAGGCGTGAAAGGAGGAGGGGAGCGGGTAAAACATAGCACAGCCTGCATAGTATAGCAAAGCCATGTGTTACACACTATAGCAAGAAAGGGAAAGAGGAGTGAGGGCAAGGAGGGGGGTAGGGGCGAGGGGGTGGGTAGATTAGAGAATGGCCGTGCATAGTACAATAGAGCAATGGTTATAGAATAGGAAATGAGGGTGAGGGGGTGAGATGTGAGGATGAGGAGGAATGAAAGGAGAAGGTGAGGGTAGCATAGCATAGCCATGTGTACCACTGTATCGCAAGGCTTGAGAAAGGGAAGTGAAGGTGCGGAGCAGTGATGTGAGGGTGAGAAAGATGGATAGGAGGAAGAGGAGGGTAAAGTATCGCATATCCATTTAAAGTATTGCATAGCAAGAGGGTGGAAAAGATAAGTAAGGGGGAGGGTAAGGAGGGGGAAACGCGCAGGAGAGAGGGAGCCACTGTGTCACAAATGAATTCTTCCTTCCCGCCATGAACGCCGAGCAGGCTGCACGTATGGAACGCCAGCGCGTGCGTGCTCGTGAACGCGAGTGTCGCTGAAGAGCAGGTGAATCACTGCTCCACCCTTCCTACAGCTTTCACATTGAGTGCAACAGCACACATTTTTTAGGTGCGAAGCACCTTATGCGCTTGGGCTGTCGGCGTCTCCTGTCGTCGTAACCGGTCACGTTGTCGACTGTCATCGCCCGTCACCGTACAGCAAGTGACAAATGAGACGGCGCGCTTGATCAGGAAAAGCATGCGAGAACGCGCTCGCCCGCGCGAAACAACGCCACCTGCGCTTCTCCGAGTGGCAAATAAGACGGCGAGTTCGCTCAGGAAGAGTTCTGTTTCTGCGATGGACGCTGCCTGGGATGGGCTCTGGACGCGGTTGGCGACGCTGACTGTCGCAGTGAGAGGACAATATCACCTCATCGCTATTTACGCGTTCCTAGGGAAACACCGGTGTTTCGCACCTCCACAGGTTCTAGCGCAACGCACTTTCAGCAAAGGCCCACACGCCGTGGGAAGCTGGTGACCTCCCTCGCCATCTGACTCATGTGAGAACACATATCTAAACGCCATTGTGAACAAACACGTGGGCATATTTTTTCAGCGTCTTGTATTTCTTTGTTCAATGCAGTTTTGCAGTGTATGTATATATAGATAGAGCTGCAAGCCTCTACACAGGCACGTCTGTAGACTGGCACTGCAAGTGAGTACACTGCAGTGCTGGTATATCGTTGCTCGCTCGAGAAAATTATTTAATAATCAACGAAGTACGTGCCTATGTATCGAACGAGATTGCAATCACAATGAAACGTATGTGTCCGTTTCGGCCACTAGAAAGAGAAAGAAACGACACCTTAATCGTTAGTAACAGCGGGCGAACTATACCTGCTCTTCGACACATCTGATATTTCTCGATGTACCGATGTTAACTTTTAAAGAAACTTGGCGCTCAGCGGCGTAGCCAGAAGTGATTTCGTGTGGGTATGGATGAGGGTGAGACTTCAACCTATCTTAACGTATGTTCACTCATATGTCTATCGTTGGACATAGAAAGCTGACACACAACTAAAAATGTTGCGCATATTGTGAGCGCAGTCACTGACTCTTCTTTGTCAACTGGACATATGATCATCACTTGTACAACTTCCTCATCTGTATGTATCATCATGAGCACGTCCACCACTTATAATATACACACGCAGAAATTGAAAATATCGGAGGTGGGTGGCGGTGCGGTTTCTCATATGGCGTAGTTAAGACAGACGGGATCTTGCTTTATGAATAAAACGTGCGTCTTTATTAACCACAAGCAGACATCTGCCGCCAGGAAATGACATGCTGATCATGGCAACAGCGCTAACATTGGCGTATCCAGATTGGGGAAAGATTGAACCTCCGCGCCCCCCCCTCCCTTTTTGAACCACAACAAGTCATTCATTCCACTTTCTGGCGGAGGCTTCTGGTGTGTTTAGGCAAAAATGCTAATGATTGGAATACTAGATACACTACTTACTACGGACAAGCCGTGTACAGCTCTTCATGAATAAACAGCTCGACTTAGAGACCTGTGTTGAAGTTTCATCGTGCTTGTTTGACAATAAAAACGACGTGAACCTCTTGAGCTGACGAGAAAAAAAGGTTTTTGTCTTTAAGAAAAATGAAGGCAAAGAATTGGAGATGGGAAAGGAGTGGACCGCTGTCCCAGTGCCATTGTGTTTCACCACGTCCTCCGTATAGAACGAAATGTGAAGGATGAAGTGTGCTGCCTACTTTTATTATGAAAGGTCTTCGTGAAGCTCTCCTTGCAGACAACGGATGGCAGACATGCAATGCTCCCATGAAGTAGTGTTCAGATAAAATGTCAATGATTTAGAATACTTTGATCTGTTGGTTTATAAAAAATGAAATGGTTTATACTGGTGCATAATCTACTCTGGGAGAGCTGTGCTTTTCTAGCTGCTGAATTAAGTGATGCGCATCTGGACGAAAACAGGTACGCTTGCAGTAGATGAACATACCTGAACCATGTGAATGCGGTAGAGCAGCGGTACAAACAAATGTTAAGGAGAGCACTTTCTAAGAAGATAGTTGAGGGCAAAATAGTTGAACGACAACGTTGCAAAGAACGCGGCTACCAAAAATATTCATTAAATGAATCGCTACGCCTAGGCGTCACTTATATTACTACCAAAAGAGAAGCAGCGTGAAGTTTTTAGTAACACGAGCACCCAGTGACCCTCATGCTTCTCCTCCAAGCACTTCCGCTCTGCCACTTCCGGTTTTTGCGAATATTCAGAAAATTTGTTTTAAGAAATAAATCTGGTTAGGAATGGATAGTTATGCTGCGAGTTAAGAGTTGTCTTGGGCACATATGATATCAAAGTATCGGTTCACTATAAATAAAGCCAAATTATCTGTCAGGGTAATTCGTGAAAATTAATGAATTGAGTGCATCGAAAGCGCACCCGCTTTTATCGTGAGCAGATGCGTTCGTCGCGACACCTGGCGGAGCAGATCTCACGCACGCCGTCCTTCAACGTGGCCTCTGAGATACGCTCCCGCAGTGCAAAAAAAGCAAAGTTAACATAGAAAATACACCAGGGCACACAAGCGCTTAGGTGCGAGTGGCACCACCAGAACCCTAAGTGAAGGATAAAGGTCGCTTCCATTTTGTTTCTTTGTGCCAAGCGTCTTCTCGTGGAGACTGACAATGCTATTGCATATGCCGCTTGGGAGCAGTGTTCTCGAATACAATTCTCAAATTCATTACCCGTGCAGGTAGCATGTCCAGCATATTCGATTAAACATTTTTATAATACTGATGTTATCATCTGATGCATGAGAGGAATTCGTCCGGTTAACTGTAATATTTGTATTTTTAACCCGTCCACACGTGCCATTGGGAATTATCGCAACGTTGATTTTTTCCTGGTGTGTGAAACTTTGCACACACTAGCTATAAAATTACCCCGCTGCAGTGACACAGGTCCCGATTGTGGTCATTGTCGGATACCAGAGACACTTCAACATATATTTTGCGCCTGTCAGCGTACGCACGAGAACGACAAAAACTGATCTCATCGATTGGGCAGTATCATAGTAGGCCTTTAACCGATGAGGTTGTGTTAGGTCCTTGGCCTGACGTCAGCAGCACAAGTGTGGTCATCGATGCAGTCGTAGCCTTCTTACAAGCCACTGGACTGGATGCACGTCTTTAGATTTGCCCCAGCGTCACGAACTATATTCTCATCTCCCTACCTTACCATCGTCATTCATCACTCTTTCGCTCCCCTGTCCCCCCTCCCCAGTGTAGAGTAGCAGGCCAGAGCAAACTATAGCTCAGGCCGACCTCTCTGCCTTTCTGTAAATAAATTCTCTCTCTCTACCCCGCGGGTATTTGAAGACACTTAGCATAAATAACCACTCTAAATTTGAAGCGTAATATTTGTATATATACGCTATAGGAATAATTTTATGGTGCACTAGAACTGCTTCGATGCGGTATCGCATTTTGAATGGAGGCGAAAATGCTTGAGCCCGGTTCACTTAGATTTAGGTGCACGTTAAAGAACACAAATTGGTCCTAATTTCCGGAGCCCTCCACGAAGGCGTCCCTCATAAATGTGTCGCGATTTTGCGACGTTAAACCCGGACAGTTATAATAGAACTGCTTCGAAGGACAATTTCACTCGTTGTGGCATCTTCTTGGTCACCAACATTCATCACATTTCTAAGTGCTTCTTTGGTTTAACGCCGCGAGCGACGCCATTTCCGATCACCTATGGCGTGCCAGCTGTTAGAATCAGATGGCATTGTTGATGGAAAATTTAGAAAAGCCGCATTTTCAAAAAAAGAAACGGACGCAAGAGAGGCGACAATTACTGTTCTGCGGAAAAGGACTGTCGAAACTGGGAGAACAGTTTTTGTAGTGGTTCTGGAAAGCGGCAGCGCAGGTCATAAGTAACGAAGGAGAAAGCTCTTCACTATGTGTATGAATCACTTGTAATAAGCAGTGCATACTTCACCCGCCTCCATCCTTGCTAGAAATGCTGCAGTATTGGCGGGAGAGGAAGAAGGACGCATATTTCTTCAACCCATAATGGAGCACGGATCAGCTCCATTGGGGGAGGGAAAGGTGGACTGAAAGAAGGAGGAAAGGATGCGGCCTTCTCGAGAAGATAGCTCCCACAACACCGAGCGCCCGGCCTTGGCACCTTCTCTTTCTCTAAAAAAGCCATGACACCCAATTTTCGCTCAGAATCTGCGTTATGTGGGTTAATTATTAGGTGTTCATGAACACGCTGGCGAAAGTTGAGCCCATTTGGTCGAGAACTTGGTTTATAACGAGCATTTTATAAACATGCGAGCGGCCCGAGAGTCTGAAAACACTGGTGAACTCGCGAGCCGTGGCGTAACAGGCCGCTTCTTTTGCCAGCGTGTGTATTTCGGGCAACGATGTTGCTGCGTGGTCAGCTGCACATGCAATGGAACTGTTAGAGCTTTCTTAAATTCGGCATCGAAAATTATAACGGTTTGCAGCGGCTGAAACTTAGGCGTAAGACGATGGCTCCACTCGATGATGCACGCCACGTCACTCGCGCCATGGCAACATGGCCGTCGCCACCGGTGGGCGGGGTTTATAGCCAGCGATTACTAGGACTTGTTTGGCACTGAAATATCGTTTTACAGTCGATTTTTCGCACATGTACAGGCACAATGGACCCTCTACTTCTATATTTCGCTGCGTGACTTTGTCATGGCCGCTTTAAAGAAACAGGTTGGTGCCCGGCGTCACTAGGAATCAAACCCAGTACCTCCTCCATTGGAGATGGAGGCTCTAACCACTCGTCCTGTCTATGCTAAATTTTTTTCATTTGAGAGAAGCGTTACGAGGTACATCGACGTGTTTTTGTAAATTGATTAGTAGCAACATCCCTGGTAAGCCGGTAAACCGTCGGCTTCCCAGGGACGTTGACTAAACTGGCGTTTATAGTGCATCTAATAGCCTGGCGCCAACGTGTGCACTCACCTGAGAACACAGACACGAGTTTTATCGAAACGAATGTTTTTATACTGCTTTGAAAGCGCAGTCGACACTGAAGTCACAATTGACATTAACCTGACATGACGCGTGAATCATGGGAGTGCATGTGCAATGTTTACTACCTGGTTATAAATTTTCGTAGCTAGCACCGACATGGCGCCTGCATAGCATCTCTTATGAAGCAGTTTCGAAACCTTGCGTGGCTCTGAGCTACCATACACGACTGCCAAGCAGAATTCGTGGGTTCGATTCATGCTGGGACCCTGACATTTATTATTTGCATTCGTCGAGTCAACGCTGCCGATGCCGTATTTTCTTAATGCTCTCGCGTTCACATTACCAAAGGGTGTTGTCGCTGTTCCTTGGTAGACATAAAATGTGAATCATCTGTGGCTGATACCCGCATACCGCGGCCCGTGGTATACAGGTATGCACCACACGTGACTGAAGGAGAGGGTTTCCCATACACAAGATTTTCACGGCATTCGTGTCATGACCAGGCAGTCATGTTCCTCATACCCTCATGCCCCTTCTGCCAATTTTGGTCAATACGAAGTTAATAAGGCGACCACGGCCGCACCCAGACGTAGGAGGATATATATATAGATAGATAGATAGATAGATAGATAGATAGATAGATAGATAGATAGATAGATAGATAGATAGATAGATAGATAGATAGATAGATAGATAGATAGATAGATAGATAGATAGATAGATAGATAGATACGCTCAAATTGCCTTTGGTTCGCTAAGAAATGTTTCCCATTTAAAAATTGGCCGCGTATCTGCGTGCTCCGCTCCAAATGCCGTGTAAAGACGATAGAGGGGGCGCTGCGTGAGATATGGACGTCATCTAGCAATACGTCGGGAAACATGAGCTTGTGCAGAGGGTTTCCTTCCTTCGTGGCAGAGGGCGTTCGTCGGCGCGCATATGCATTTTCAGCGCAGCCCCATTTTCGGCGCAGCTTAAGAATCTAGGGTCTTTAGAATTACGTATCTATCTTTTTCTATTGAAGGAACACACCACCTAATACTTGCCTAGTGATGTTGTGCCTCATATGTGCGTAATATTTACTTTTTGATCGACAACGTTCACAAGTATGAACAGCCGTACCATTTCAAGATGGGTGGGCGGTAAGCAAGTGCTTCAACTTTGGCCGGGTCGCTGAATGGGGTGACAGACAGACAAACAGAAAGACATATTTGAAATTTAAAGGCGCGAATAAGACACGGACGAAGAATTGGAACACACACACGGAGCGCCTCCGTGTGTGGTGCTCCGTGTGTGTGTTCCTATTCTTCGTCCGTGTGTTATTCACGCCTTAAAGCTTCAAATATGTTAAACCAACAAGCCCAGCCTGCCATTCTTACATAGAAAGACATACAGACAGACAGACCAAAATTTCTGCGTTTAAGTTCACCAAGAAGACTATCGTCTTTAAAAACATCCCTTGCCGCCACACTTTAAATGCCACTGGTGCAAGCAGGCACAGCTACCTTGAGAGCAGCCTGGCAACAGAAGCAGGGGGGGGGGGCGGGTGGTGGCAGGAACAATGACTTCCGTCGTGCGCCAATCGTGGGACTCTGCACGCCCCCCGAGGTCGTCTGTGACATCGACAGTACTCGCTCTACTCACTTACGCCACAGAGGAGGGTCACGCTTATTCTAAAACCAAATCGATATGTAATGAAAGTAACAATGGCGACTAATAATCGGTGAGAAGTACCCACGTATGCAGGACAGTCGAACGTCTCGAGTTTGCACTTTCGATGTCAGTGGTCCTTCAATGTTATGCTAATTCTCAATGTTGAAACTTCTCTGGTGACTGCTTGGGCACGCGAATGAGATGTCCGTGCCATCAGGGTCCCATAACGCTACTGCGTTCAACTCTTGTACGCGAAGCTCAAGCGTCGTCAAATTGTTTTATTTTGTTTATTTGTCAAACTAGAAGTGTAGGGGTTGCAAAAATATAATAGATGAATCAATGATGATAACAATGAAGCGAGGCGAGCTAAACGATCAACAACTGTGCGCAAAATTAGTTCAGTTATCCAGAGGTAAGTTGATAACTCTAGATAATAAAACTTAGAGCGTCTCTTATGAATTTCCCTAATCATTCTCGGAAGCTAAAGCCATCTCCTTCTTTCACAGCAGAGCTGTTTAGCTTTTCGTTATGCCGTTAGTCATCGATAGAAGACTGTCATCATGAACCGGCATGCGTCCTCTTCGTCCTCTTTTCCCTCTTCATCCTCTTCTTCATCTTCTGCTTCGCTCCTAGAACACGTGCGCCGACTTGTGCGGCGTGGGATGCGATTTCTGTGATGGGTGAGAGCACGAGTACAGAGAGAAAGACAGAGATAGAAAGAAAAAGAAAGAGAAACATTCTTGGGCAAAAAAATTCTTTGCGAGGCGGGAATCGAACCCACATACCCGCGATCAAAAGGAGAGCGTCCTAACCATTCGGCTATCCACGCCCGCTACGAAAGCGTAGCGTGGCCTTGTATAGTAAGGTATAGTACAGTATGGCAAGGGGGTGGGAAAGGGAAGTGATTGATTGATGGAGGAAAGAGAGCAGGGGGAGAGTAACGCATAGCGTAGAAAGAAAGAGAAATAGATAGAAAGAATAGGAACTAAGACAGAAAGAGAAGGAAAGAGAGGAATATACAGAATCAAAGAAAGCGGAAGCGAGAAATAGAGAGAGAGAGAGAGAGAGAGAGAGAGAAAGGCAAGGAAGAGACAAAAACTACATAAGAGAAAGAAAGAAATAGAAATAAACCGGGAGCAAAAACGATAGAAAACACAGAGAAACGAGAAAAAAAAAGAAAGCAAAAGAGTATGAAGGAAAGAGAAAAATAAAGAGAAGCGAAGAAGGTCGCCCAGCTCCGCACTTCGAAACTTTCTGCACCTAACGTGGGTTTGCACTGCCTCCAGGATCGGAGGCATTGCAAGCTTTCTTCACCTCACCTGGTTTTGCACTGCCTCCGTGATCGGCCCACGTTTGCCCAAGCGACAATGTCACGTGATGACATCATGATGATGGAATAACGATGGTATCACACACTCTGGCAATCTGTCATGTCATGATGACGTCATCGCGTGATATTTCTTGCACCCCTCGGCTTGGTGCCACCGACGCGGGAATCAACGCCCCAAACGGTTCATTTTCGCGTTTGATCAAACATCTGAGGCTTTCACCTTTTTTTTTCATTTTTTTCTTTATTTTCATGAGCAGATATATGCAATTAGAGGGATTATTTGGACCAATGCATAAAGTGGCTAGTGGCCGGCCCAATAGAATGTGCAATATAAAAAAAAATGTACAAGTCAGCCTTGACGTAACAAACAAAAGCAATCATATAAATCCAGACAACACAGTAATACATTTTTTCCTGCAGACATGCATACTTTTTAGCTTGCAACTAGCTTGCCATACATAGCACTTATTTAAAAAAAATAATACAATGAAAATCGAATAAAACATACACACATGTTTACATGTCTTGACTCCACAGAAAAAAATTATTTACATGCTAGGCTGAAATTACACTGATGTTTCTGAAGACACTTATGCACGTGTTCAGCGTAAGGTAGTGTAGCCTTCGGAGGCAGTTGCACTTCAACCTCCTGTAGCAGTGAATTTCTTGAGTTGGCGATTTTGTAGCACACGCTTAGGTGTTAAGGATAGTCATCCAACTAGAATCATTTCACATATATCTTAATCGCTATTGCGAATCGTCCCCATCATGACAGATTGTCTTTGCGAAACAGCCTGTACTGAGAAAATGCAACCTCGTAATCCCTCGCAGCGAGTTTCGCTGTTCTAAGGTTAGTATTTGAACATGAAGACGCTAGCACTGAGAATAAGTAAGAATGAGTATTAGTGGGGTTAAGTTCTTCTGCAGGCGAACTTTACTGGAGTCTCAATAAGATTTTTTATCTTCCTCCTCAATTAAAACAGTTGTGCGATGATGAAATGGGTTGGGCTTTACGCGACAGTATTACCCCTTTCGATATTTCTGTTATGGCGTTCTTTGCCGGACCATAAATATTAAAAATGGCTATTATTCTTCAAATTCTCAAAAGTGGCCTTCGCTATCACTGTTTTTTTTTGTCGCGAATTGTACTGAAATGCTCACTGCTAGCCTGCACAAGGAAACGAACACGAATAGCGTCAGCCCCTGGCGCTGTAGAGACCTGATCTCCGAGCTGCTGTTGCTACGTTGGGAGAGCTTATCTTAGGTGATATAGACACTGTTGGCGGGGTACGTGTGGCTGCAGATATCTCTTTGAAAAATAGGAAAAAAGTGGAAATTTTAAGGGCTCGTTTTTCTTTGTTATTCACAATATTAATGAGAACTAACAGACAATAATGCCAAGGAAAGTATAGGGGATGTTATCAGTAGTGAATGTAACGTAAATGTGAAGAAAGAAAAGTGGACGAAAAGATGCAGGGACCGAACCTGCAGGGACCGAACCTGCAGCCTTCGAATAACGCGTCCGATGCTCTACCAATTGAGCTACCGCGGCGGCCATCCCCCTATGCACTTTATAGGGTATATATGTACACCTAAAAGTGGGAGCGTCAGTCAGTATGACGACACAATGCACCATCTATGCTTGAACCACCTAAAGTACTTCGTATTCTACCTCCAGTGGGAGCTGTGTGTAAAAAGCTATTTGTGTGTTTGGAAAAAAAATGTCGCCCGCATCTTCCCACGGGGGGAACTCGAGTAAACGCGTCGCAGAGTGGCGGGGGTATCGCGTCAATGTTGCGTAATTGGGTTTCACAGAAGCGTCGCGCTGCCCGAGTGATGGATCCTCTGCTCGACGTTCACGAACGGTTGCTGCTTCTCGAGCACGACGTTGAGGATCCACAGCCCGTCGTTGACGTTTCGCAGCTGCTTCTCGTTCCACGAGTGAACGAGCCGCAGCCCGTCGTTTCGGTCTCGCAGCAGCTTCTCGTGCACGAAGTTCGGGGTCCGCAGCTCGCTTCAAACGCTTGCGTTCAGCGTCGTATGCTCGTCTCTTCGCAGCCTTGTCCTCTGCGTTGCTTGCTGTTGTTGACGCCGACGACGGTGAGGGTGGGGTAACGTTGTCTTCAACGAGTGGTGGGACGCTGATTGAAGGTACTGTTGCTTCCATCGCATCTATTCGAGCCAAGCAAAGCGTCAAGTCAAGCGAAAGCCAAGTAAAGACGCCCTTGACTGAATTCAGAACGCGCGCTCCGCCGCTTATATACACACCGCCCGCGTCCGATCGAGAGGAGGGAGGGAGAAGAGAGGCCTGCTGCCGGCACGAGACGAGCCGAGCATGCGCAGTGGGGGTGTGGACGGCGGCCGACGTCGCAGGTGCGACTAAGAAATGCTCCGCATTTAAAACATTTCACCATCTCTCACTAAAGGGAACCATGTGAGGATGCGAAGGAGCGCATGGGCCGACTTAAAGTTCCGTTCATCACGGGCACCTTGCCCGATGGTAACGCGACAGCGTCTTACCCAGCCTCTTACACAGACCCGAACGCGCTAGCGCGTGCCAGCGCGTTCTGACTAGGATACAACGCGTTGGTTCATCGCGCTCCTGCAGAATCTCGTTCGCCGACACCATCACATGATTGCTGAGAGAGTGTAAAGGGGAGAGACCCAGCGCCTTACGCAGGCCCGAACGCGCTAGCGCGTGCCAGCACACGTGGTTTTTCTGCGTTGCGCCAAGCTAGGACAGCATACGGCAGCAAGGACCCCTATAGTGCTCTGCACGTATCATCATCAAGGCGGTCGGAGAACGAGACGAAGAAGACTTCTTGGCGTGAGCGCGCGCTCTGTATGTTACAGGATGCTATTGTAGGTTTTAGAAAGCGGACAAACGCCAATGGAAGAACGGACAAAGCCCAGAGCAAGAGCTGCTTCGCTTCGAAAAATTCGAGGATTCACATTACTATGTACTGTTGGAAAGCGGTAAGCTCTCCGCTTGTGCACACGGTTCGTAACAGCCACGTAGAGATAACCCAAATGTCGTCGGAGCCGAATAACTTGGCGCCGTAACCATACTCTGTACTAAAGCCCTGCATATCTGATCTAGTTTAATAAGGAAGTTTAGTTGTCTTATGTTATTACGAATATTTACAGCCTTAGCAATAAGGTGTAGTTTTACGGCTTTTTCTATAACTTTTATATCTTTTAAGCTAACATTTCTAAATGCAATGCGTGTCCTTATATATCTGAAGCTGCACTAATGAAATCTTATAAATTAATCTGAATTGGATAAATGGCAAAGTATGCAAAACTTGCGGCGCCACCACTGTAATTAAACGACCACTGACAGTAAAACATTTCTCTGTGACTTTTATGCTTCGATTAGTATGTATCTGCCTGATAGGAACTCGCAATAGAATCCTTATTGCCCTAACGTATCGTGTAATTAATGTTAGCGTCATTAATTCATGACCTTTTCTAGCATCTGTAAAAGTGCCTGAAAACGGCCGCCTAATATTGCCACTCGCACTTCTTTTTGCATTTTTATGTAACCGATTCGTTACACGTGTAAGCACTGCCCTGCGCATACCACGCCCGAGTGTCTGGCAATCTTCCAGATAATTAGAAAATGTTCTGATAAGACTGTGTCGTACGCGCACAATAGTGTTTATTCAGGAACCAACCGAGCCAGCAACAATAACGCCAGGATCTTCGATGCCACACGCGTAAAAAGCCAACGCGCTTTAGCGCTGATTAGATTGCCGACAGCCGATGCTCTTTTCGACGCTATCAGTCTACAGCGTGTGTTCCTTGAGCTTTAACTTTTCATTTCCTAGGCACAAGTTCACCCGAGTAAACTTTTTCGTCTTGAACACGCCGGCTGCTGCGTCCTTCAATGTCACGACCACGTGACAACGTCGTATGAAACAAGCGCCACCCCGCGGTAAAGCCCCCTAAGGTCACGTGCGCCCAAGTTTTGGTGACATTGAGAGCGAGCATTTTGAATCGGTGCCCCATGTGCGGGAGAAAATGAAACGATGGGTGTGCAGCAGTGGAGTTATCGTGGCCAGAAGGGAAGTGGGAGCATCGCAGCCTGCAGCGACGGCGCGGGGCGAAGCAGTCGCTCATGCCAACGAGAGGTGGCGCTCGCGTAGCTGCTTAGATCGCTCTCTCCGGTCTGATGCGCAGCACGTTGTCACGACCGGCTATGGAATACGACGTGGTCGGCGCCATTGTGCGTGCTGCAGTCAGTCAGGCTTGTCACCCATAAGGTTTCTCCTTAAAGGGGTCATGAAGCACCCCTTGGGCTGATTGAAAAAACACATCCTGCGGAAAGCTGACACGGCTATGAACTGCTCTGCCAAATATTACAGTCGTGCGCGCGCCGCGTAATGGCCACAAGCGGAGCGTGAAGTTGCCGTTTCCCCAGGCACCCTCTTTTCAAACAGAGGCCGTTCTCACTCTCGTCGGTGCGGGGCGTCTGTCCGCTGTACGTCGCAAGAGACATAGCATGCTTATTGGCCGATAGCCGACGTAAATCGAGAGCGGCGTTCGGGATCAGATGCGCTTCTTGCCGCGGGTGCCGCCACTTGCCGGCGCCGCACTCCTCAGTACACGGTAGCCGCACTCGCGCAAGCGATCACAGCGGAGAGCGATCGCGTTTCATGACGCGCGCTGGCGTAACTTCTTTCCCCCATGCCATCCCTCCCTGCCTAGCTTCCAGTGCGCTCGCCGGCACGAAAAAGAGAGAAAAGCGCTGGGAGCGTGCGCCAAACCCCCGTAACTCCGCTGATTCTTGACGGATTCGAGAAATTTTTGCGGCAATCGATTCGGGAGGCAGTACACTCCGATACTGAGGCCATTACATCATTACTTGGAAAAGTGGTTCATGACCGCTTTAAGCCGGCGCTTGGAGGAAGCCACGGAGCGCGGCATTTTTCGGGAACTTATGCTCGCGTGGACAGGCAAGCATACAATGCAGCCGCAGAGGGGTTCTGAGTGGAACAACGGGGCAGCCAATGAAAGCTCTTTTAACGCGGTGCAGTCGGCATGGGAAAGTCCCTCTGCCGAGTTTCCCACGAAACCGCTGCATTTCTTATGCCTAACGCCGACATGAAAATCTGTCCGAGCTCGTGGGAGCCGTCCCTCTCGCCCTCGAGATCAGCGATACTGCCCCCCTACTCCTAGCGCACGCTAGATGTTGAGGAAACTCTTGAACTACGTCCAGGCCTTCCTCACTGACCAGACGTTTACTGTGCGCATGGGCGGGGCGACAAGTGCGCCGCGATCTGTCAGCTGTGGTGTCCCACAGGGCAGCGTCCTCAACCCGTTTATGTTTAATCTATTGCTCGCGCCGCTCGTCAAGTGCCTATCAGAAGCGGCTGTGGTCCCTATTCGAGCAGTGGTGAACGCTGATGACGTCGCATTGTATGTGCGTGGACCGACCCGAAAGTGCTCGGTCGTGCGCGCTTGATGCAGGAGGCCCTTCACTGTGTGGCCACCTTCTTGAGAAACGTCGGCCTCACGATCTCGGCGCCGAAAACCGAGGCCCTCGTCGTCCACCCTCGTGCTGAAGCCCGACGATGTCTCCCGTGCCTTCAGCTTGATGGTGTACCAATAGTTTTGGCGCAGCAACGTCCGCTACCTGGGCCTGACGATAGACATCGCCTCCGATGGTTCCAGGCGGTGCGGCGTGTACGCCAGACGACGCGTCGCGTGGAATTGGCCGTGTCGCCTGCTACTCGCATCGGCCGGCTACCCGGCTGCCTCTGTCGCCTGCACCAGTCTCTATGGGGGACTGCCTCGTGTCTGCCGATCCACTCGTACGCACTGTGG